>NW_004797449.1:687819-690319 GCF_000002075.1 Aplysia californica
CGGTCTAGGATCGTTTAATTCAATTTTATGGACAAAAAAAAAAAATGCCCCAAAACTTCAAATCACTCAAAGCCAATTACTCTTAATACCCAGTGCACTTGGCAGAAACTTTCAAACCAGCCCTCTAATAATGTTCCCTCATCTGCTTTTATCTCAACCTTCTTAGCTATCGAGTCAAAAGCACGTGAGAATGGATGACTAACTTTGGTATTTTCCCTTTTGTCTCCTACTGTCCTTTGGTAGCACGCCACCTTTCAATGGCTCTCAAGTGCTTTGTTTCTTGTGCAGCCCACTCGGTGGTGACGTCACACGTGCACATCCTGGGAAGAACTTTTGAGTTTCCTTCTACCACCGACCCCAGGATATGTTGAGCGGATACTCACCTTGTGGACACACTTGTGTTTGCCCATGCTCTTACGTAAATACTGGGACAATGGATAAGGTCATTCTGGTTGGAATAGGGGGGGGGGGGAGATGAGGTAAAGGGGGCTGGTCAGAGATGGAGGAGGGTAAATGGGGATGAATGAGAGATGGAGGGAGGGGGGTGGAGGGTGTATGGGGCAATGTTGGAAAGTGAGGGGGACGAGGAGGAAGGAAGGGGTGACGGAAAGGTGGGAGGAGAGGGAGGTGGAGGAGGAGGTGGAAGGGGAGATGGGTAGGACGATGCTGGAGAGGAGGGAGCTATAGGGAGGGTGAAGGGATAAGGAAGGGAGGGAGAGGTGGAGGCACGGGGAGGGGCGAAAAGGGAGGGGTAGGTGGAAAGAGAAGGATTGTGGGGGTTTAGGGAGAGGGAGGGAGAGATGGAGAGAAGGGGAGGGGGAGGGGGAAGGAAGAGGGGTAGGTGAAAGGAGGGAATGGGGGAGGTGGTGGAAGGGGGTGGATGGGGTGATGCTGAAGAGGGGAGGGATTTGAATCGGAAAATTAATTGATAGAGGCAGGGAGTGGGTGGAGGAAAGAAGGGGGGGGGGAAGTCTCGGGCACACGTCTTTTGTTGAATATAATGAGAGTAAGCGATTCTTTTCCAGCGACTGATTTAGAAAAAAGAATTATTCAAGAAACATTCCTAGTAGATAAATTCTACTAACACAATCACTTGTTTAAAAAGAAACGTGTAAATGAATATTTCAAGAAGTACGTTTCATGTTGACAACACAGCCTCAAAAATTATAAAACAGTCTTTGTGTTCCCTATCTGTACTAGATCCGGTCTCTATCGCATCCCTGCCTCACCCCCCCCCCCCTCTCTCGTCTTCACCGACATTCACGACTCACGTCACCCACACAAAGTTTTGGGATTTCACGTCACCCACACAAAGTTTTGGGATTTTCGTCGAAAATCCCAACTGATTCTTGAGTCGGGCTAATGGTGGTGGTTGGGGTGGGGTGGGGGGTGGTAGAGGAAGTGGAAGGAGGTGAGCTCCCCATTTTCGGAGGTATAAATATATGCCACCCAGAAGCCAGTCTGACATTCAGCACTTAGCGAGATACATTGCCCCGCCAAGCTCTCTCGTAGTTTGTCATAGGTGTTTTCGTGTTTTCCCGTTCGGCTCGGGATCATGATGGGGCCCTGGCGGCTGCTTGCTCTCGTTGTGCTCAGTGTGTACTTCCTCACAACAGTTTGCCATGCGTGTAAAAAAAAAAGGAAAGAGTTAATAGACAGGTCGTGCGGCAGGACAAAAGTGATCACCGGCTTTCCACGCGGAATCTCCGAACACTCTCTGAAGCACCCAGTGTGCTCGACTGTGTTTTCCTCTGTCTTTGAAACGGAGACCACCGTGACCGACTGGTTGATCGTTTTGGATCAGAAAAACAGGTGGGCGAATTGTCCCCCGGGTCATTTCCTGCAAGGGTTTCTAATTACAAATCACGAGAAAGGCGTGTACGCAATAGAAGCGGGCAGGTGTACAAAATCGAGTAAGCGTAGTAACGAATACGGCGACTGTTACATCGAGCGCACATCTAGATGCAGCCACTGCTGGCGAGAAGGCTACTATCTGGCGGGCATCTACCGAGGCGACTGCTCCGGCTGGGGCTGTATATCTCAACTGAGATGCTGTAGCATGTCCTCTGAGGTCAGCGTGGATTCTGTGGAAGCTGCGAAGGACAAGGTCATGGCGAGGTCTCTCAATGGGCTGGCTCAGTTAGCCTGGAATTTAGGCTACTATGGGACCTTGGGATGCATTGGAAGACAGCCCGGAGACAATTTCGAGAAAGATGGGTACTCTTTCAAGGCAAAGAAGTGTCCGAAATTAAACAATTTCCAGTTGAAAATCTCGTATGGCGACTGGAAGCTCAGCTTGTCGGACGTGAAGTATTCACAAATGAAGACAACAGAACTCGTGCCGAAAACACTCGACTTTGGCTCTCTGACCAACCGCCATCCCACTCCACTTGTGGAAACGATGAGGAGACATTACAAAAGTATTCGTACAGTGAGACATTCACACACCAGCCACTGGAGCGTGTCTGTCACCACAGGGATCAAGGTCTCCTACAGACCT
>NW_004797449.1:695319-696356 GCF_000002075.1 Aplysia californica
TTTTTAATTAATAAGATGAATATTTGGAGTAATTTTCTTTAGTCAGAACACAACGTTTTATGTTACTGTTGTACCCTGTCCTGTATAGTAAAGCGCTCAGAGCCTGTGTACTTTAATCGGGGTTGAGCGCTATATAAATGTCATTTATAATTATTATTATTTATGAATTTCATTTGATGGCCTCTTTAGCGAGACCGGTAGTAAGCAAACGGTCCAGAGATGAGGTTTAAACACATCTTATCATGCAGGTGCCCGTCTGCGTACTAGTCACACTTGGCATGAAATCACAAATAAGAAAAAAAAATTATGTTTAATATGTAGGTGATTTTACGCCCCCATTAACACACCATAGATCGTTTAAAAGGTGGGCTTCTGGCCCTGCCTGTCAGGCGTCAGGGCCAACCCAGATTCACAGGGGTACAACATCCCAGTAGAAAGGCCGACGATGTACTCGATATAAATTAATTCTTCCCACTCGGGAATCGAACTTGGGTTCCCTGCTTACGACAGGGAAGTGCCTAAGCATCACACCACAGACACATCTGACAGATATGCAAAGTATTCTCTATAATTTAAAATTTTGCATTTGCAATGTAGTTCAACAGAATGGGGTATTTATCTTTAGTATCGCTGCTACCCGTGCTATTACCCGTGTGAATGTAAACACAATGGCCCAATAATAGTGGCTTCAGTCGCAACATAACAACAGCAACAACAATAACAAAAACAACAACAACAGCAACAACAATAACAAAACAACAACAACAACAACAACAACAACAGCAATAGTAGCAATAGCAGCAGAAACAGTAGAGTGAAGTTGAACAGATGATGCGAATCAGGTCTGGATATGATGAAACATTTTAGTACTCACTTTCTACCTCATCACTTGATAGACCCACATGGTACATGAGAGAGAGAGAGAGAGAGAGAGAGAGAGAGAGAGAGAGAGAGAGAGAGAAAGAGAGAAAGAGAGAGCGAGCGAGAGAGAGAGAGAGATGGATAGAGAGAGAGAAAGAGAGAGCGAGCGAGAGAGA
>NW_004797449.1:697442-698489 GCF_000002075.1 Aplysia californica
TAATAATAATAATAATAATGATAATAATGGTAATAATAATAGTTATAAACTGATGCGTATTGCGCATATACACGCTCTGCAGCACACTGTGCGCTTTACAACTATCATTACCCCAGCAGACCCTAAAACAACCAGACACACTCTCGGCTTCCCGAGAAACATGCAGTGCAGCATGCGGATTACACGCATTACATTAAAACACTTAACACACTGACAGGATCTTTCGCTCTCTGTTTCCGGGAACCCATTCCCACGTGGGTGAAGTGAAGAAAATTCTTGTAAAGTGTCTTTCTCAAGGATAGAGCGTCGGGCTCCCTGAGTTCTCGGCCACACACGAGACACACAATAACCCAAAGAGTTTAGACAGTATCGATCCTCACTGACTGAACGTCCCTGAACCATGAAGAACCCGGGAGATCAGCATCCGTAGTCGAAAAGACTTTCTTTGTAATTATTTTGCCCTATCCCGGTTAAGCCGGCGAACGCAAAATGGGCGTAACCCATACAAAAAGAAACTATCTACAACGTGGATGATTTTCAGATAGAGCATTTTAACACCCACCACTAAAAGAATTCTTCTTGCAAACGTCGCAGGTAACGCTAATGATCTTTGACGTCATATTTCCTGGCACCGTTTAGTGGACCTGACTGGTCTGTATCGGTGTCAAGGGAAGCGACAAGTGAGTGGGGCCAGTCTCTTCCTTCTGTAAACATCTGGGGAACAAGAGCGGCCTCGTCGACGTTTCGCATGGGTGAGTACGGCTGAAAGAACAGCGTCTTGTCCACTTCCGGTGACACAGAAACGCACACGTGTCGCCTAGGATAGAAAGAAGAGGGGAGTGGGAGTTGTGGGGCATGTAGGGGTGGGGTAGGGGCGTTAGGGTCCATGACAATATGCGGAGAAAGACAAGAAGAGAAACTAGAAAAAAAGAAAATGGGTAAATACACGTTTATGACAGATTCACTCAGTGACCAATGGATTGATCCATCGATAGATAGGTAAACAAACAGATTGACATATAGGCAGAAAGAATTTTTTTCGGGGGG
>NW_004797449.1:700946-702173 GCF_000002075.1 Aplysia californica
ATAATAATAATAATAATAGTAGTAGTAATACTTCTACTGAGCCGCTACTTGAGTACTTTGGAAGAACAAGAAGTGGCCAGCCATAAGGCAAAACCTGGAAAGCCATAACACTAATGGTGACGTCATTCTACATCTAATTCTAAATTTCCGTCTACACTAGTTTCCCATAACTTAGTTGTTGGCTGCCCACACTGCTTTAACCGGCGTATGTGGGAAAGGGGTTAGGTCCCTAGTTAAATTTCCGAGTGGGGAGACTTTTTATCGAGTATCTCGAAATTTTTGCTGGAATATTGTAATTTTGTATCCCTCTCAGCCCATGTTAGACCTGACAGTTGTTAGGGTCGGAATTTCGCCTCCTTAATGATTTAGATAGTGTCGATGGGGGCGTAAAAGCATCTACATTTAATTCATTTTTTGAAGCAGCAAAATCAAGCAATTGTATTTTATACAGTTGTGGATCTCGTATGAACGTGCTAAAGAAGGACCCAAGTGGGTAGCTGTAAGTGAATATTAGAGTGTGTTTGGGTTAACCCTTTTGATTCAGTGAAGCTGGCACATCGCTACCTCTGAATTACAAAGTTCTATCTGACATTTTCGGCCGCTTTGAGTTACTACGTCCATGATGTCAGAGACCAACTGTTCTATCTGCTCTATGAAAATGGTAGGATTTTTTTGAAGTCGCTATCAAGATATTGAAAGAAATTGAATTCGAAAAATCTTGACAGGTTATCAAACTCAATTTTTTAAACGTCAAATTGCTCAAAACTAGGAATTGAGCAGATAGAACTTTGTAATTGAATGGTAGCGAAATGGATCGTCACAAAATGAAAAAAATGTCAGCATTACTGAACCATGCAATGTCACGCTGTTGGACGTGGCTTTTACACCTCGACCCGAGTTTGTGTTTTCTTAAGAGAAAAAAAAAGTATCAAAACTGTGAGATTAAAAATGGGTGGTTGTCAGGTGCTCTGGTGTGGTTTGCTCCTTCTTTCCTATCAAAGACCTATCGTCCCAATCTCTTCTCCTTACTTTTTATGTATGTTACTCTCAAGTAACGCTTCTAATCTTTGGCGTGTATACGATCTAATCGTGTTGCAAGTGCCGTAATACTCTTACTAAACCTAAAACTAGAGATTGGAGAATCTGCTCTACCAACATTAAAAACAGGACTGTCAGTTTCCGATAAGAAATGAAAACCGATTCAAACCACTTTTGTTGTTGTTTTTT
>NW_004797449.1:703657-705170 GCF_000002075.1 Aplysia californica
GGGAGAGATAGAGAGAGGTGGGAAGGAGAAAGAGAGAGAGAAAGAGAGAAAAAGATAGATAGATAGATAGATAGATAGATAGATAGATAGATAGATAGATAGATAGATAGATAGATAGATAGATAGATAGATAGAAGATAGATAGATAGAGAGAGAGAGAGAATAGAAAGACAGAGGGAGAATGAACGAGAGACGGAGAGAAAGAAAGAAAAAGAGTGAGTGTAGTTTATTATGTGAAATAGAGATGCATAGATAGAGAGAGAGAGAAAGAGAGAGAGAGAGAGAGAGAGAGAGAGAGAGAGAGAGAGAGAGAGAGAGAGAGAGAGAGAGAGAAGAGAGTGATACAGACAGAGAAAAAAAGAGAGAGAGAGAGAGAGAGAGAAAGAGTTTAAACTGTTAGAGAAATAAAACGGTCCAAAAGGGATGTTAAGAGGTAGAAGGGGGAATTTAAGGGCGGGGGAGGATAGGGCAGGGACGACTCAGGTCTGTGTGGAAATGTCATTCCCGTACAGATCCTGCACGAACTGGCGCAAGTCGCCTTACTCGGAACTTCTTAACGAGGAAAAGATGCAGCAAAGACCGAAGCGAGCCTGAATCAAAGTGAATGATAAAACCGTTGACAGGCTTAGTTCGCTTGCCGAAGCGTCGTGAAATCTGTGTCCAAAACTAGCAGAGGAAAAATAATCTGGCGCCTTAGCACTTTCCGGTCACGCAAACCGGGCTGTGGCAAGGGAAAGAACTCTGGAGAGCAGCCGATGTCCCGTCACGCAAGGCTTCTGGGTCGGAGAGTAGAGCGAGTCTGTCATTGAGTTATCATAACCTAACCAAGGGATTCCTCCCAGCCCTCAGCGGTTCGCTTCTGAAATTGAGTCTAAATGGTTTTCTGAATGAAGTTATTACTTGCCAATTACAGGTTCGGAGAGGCGGCGCAACCCGAGATGTTTCTGTCCGCGACCAGAGACTCGTTTCTTTCCAACGTCTCTATTTCTGCTTCTCAATAACGAGAGATTCAAATCTCCATCTATTACTATTTACCAAAGAAATAATTTCTTCTATTGCTTTCGAGAAATATAACGGTAGCAAGTTCTGATTGGCTCTGTCATATTGGAGATGCATTTATAAAGAAAGACTTAAGATTACATAGATGGACAGTGTCACCCCCGCCCCCCAGAAATGCTAGGGACAGATCTTGACAAGTTTACAACGAGTGAGACTACACTGTTTCCTCATTTCTAAACATCATTTTCTTTGTAACTACGATGACCAGAAGACTAAACTATGTACATTGTGGGAGGTTTTGATAAATACAGAGTTGGACAAAAGCATTGAAAGTGATGCTCCACTTCATGTATCCCCGTAGTTTAATCCATAACGATCTACCGGTTCCTAAAAAAAATAGAAGAACTTCAAACGTTCAGTAAGCTCAAAATGTTTTTTTTTTTTTTTTTTACGTATGGGGCGGGGGAGATGGACAAGTTGGGAGAGGTGGGTGGAAAGACTGGAAAGGGAGGTG
>NW_004797449.1:705270-706726 GCF_000002075.1 Aplysia californica
CCCCCCCAAGTCATCACGATGTAGTTTCAAATCCTCAAACAAAGATGACCAGATAAAATGCTGCCCTAGCTGAAATGAAAGTGTATGACGTTTTTTCCTAGCATCCTTACTCCACTGCTTTGTCTGACGTGTCTCTGGTAGAATTATAGAAAGGACAAAAGGGGCAGTGAAGAGATGTGGTTAAATCAAATTAAATGCTCAGAAGAATCTTGATGACACAAACATTTGGAAGACACAAACACCTTGATAACATAAATTAATCTTGATAACACAAAACATTGATGACACAAAAATATTGAGGACACAATCCTGATGACATAGAATTGTGATGACACATAAATCTTGGTGGTAAAAAATTTTGGTGACACATTAATCTTGATGACAAAAAATCTTGATGGTATAAAGTGATGACACAAAAATCTTGATGGTATAAAGTGATGGCACAAAAATCTTGATGGTACAAAATCTTGATGACACGCAAATCTTGACGGTAAAAAATCTTGATGGTACAAAGTCTTGATGGCACAAAATCTTGATGTACAAAATCTTGATGACACAGAATCGTGCATGTTCTCCCCATACACAACAATTTACCATGGTACAGACCCTCGATAAAAATGACCTGCAAAGGTTACTACTACTATTGGGCTCATAAATCCGGGCTCAGAAGACTCAAAATGTTGAGTAAACAAACATCTTAATGTCCCTAAATCTTGATGACACACAATCTTTATGACACAAATCTAAATGATATAAAATCGTGTGACACAGAATCTTGATGTCACAAAATCTTGATGGCACAAAAATCTCGATGTGGCAAAATCCTGAGGACACAAAATCTTTATGACACAAAGAATCGTGATGACACAAAGTCTTGATGACACAGCATTATGCATTTTTTTTTTAGTGAACAACGATTTACCTCGATGCAAACAGACCCTCAATAAAATGACCTCCAAAGGTTTCTCTTACTTTTGAGCTCACAAACACGGACTCGGATGACTAAACATGTTTATGAAACAAAAATCTTGATGTCACTAAATCTTGAAGTCACTAAATCTTGATGACGCAAAATCTTGATGTCATAAAATCTTGATGTTAAAAAAATATTGGTCAAAAACTATTGGTGACACAGCAATCTTGGTAACACAAAATCCTTATGTTGACACAGAATCATGCATGCTCTCTTCGTACACAACGATGTACAAATAGATCCTCAATAAAAATGACCTGCAAAAGTTTCTCCTACTACTGGGTTCACAAATTCGGACTCAGATAAAATGAAGAAATCGGATTAGGTTGCAGCGTGAGCCAAGAAGCCTGTTCCTTGAACAGAACAAATCTCTTGTCTCTCTGACAACCTCGTATATACTTGGATGAAGGCAAAGACAGGGGGTTATTTGAGCTGCTTTTAGTTCATTCAAGAGTTTCTTACTTCCCCCAATGGGTGGTGGTG
>NW_004797449.1:706933-708667 GCF_000002075.1 Aplysia californica
GGGATAGGGTGGAGGAAGGGGAGCTCTTGTTTTATTTGGGGGTGGATGTCTTTTTTCTAAATGCACAGCCTTTCTCCTCTATTAAAAAAATTGGAAAATATCTGCTCTAAAAAATTCCTTTCGTTGAAAGTCACAAAGTTTGATCTCCACACGTTTATACAATTCAAAACTCCTTGAAAATTACTAGTACTCGAAGAATCGGTCGAATGACAGACAAAATATAAATTTTTACAACGCAGTTCTCAAGAAATAGGTCACCAGCGTCTGTGGTGTAGTGGTTAGCGCTTTGCTGTCGCATGCAGGAGATAAGTTCGATTCCCGGGTGGGAAGAAATTATTATAGAGGACCTCGGTGTTTTTGCTAGGATGCCGTATCCCTCTCAGCCTGGGTTGCACCCGGTTGTCGGTGTCGGAAGCTGTAAGACGTACATTTTAAAAAGTCTTTAACTTTATGAAACTATTTTAAAAATGTAAAACCCTTGGACTTCCTTAAACGAGTAGACTGGGAGGAAAGAAAAACACAAGAAGAAGGACAATCGTTAGTTTTGTTTGTTTGTTTTAGTAGTGGTTTTACGGCGCTCGCAGCTGCATAAGGTCATATGAGCTCCAGAAGATTAGAGGTGTTACAAGAGAGTAACAAACAGAAAAAAGAAGAAGGGGAGATAAGGACGATAGATAGCGTTTGTTCAACAAAGCTGGCAGTACCTGCACCATATAGAGCAAGATCCCCTCTGAATAGAGGTTTTCATCATCATTATGGGAATTTATCAGTAAGCGAAGAGTATAAGGTTGTGTAACTTTGGAGAATCCCTTCCTAAAAACGTAAAAAAAAAAAAAAGATATAACAGTTTTCGTGTCATGTATTTGGGGAGACATGTTTTGTCCCATAATATTTTTTATCTCGTAACATTAAAAAGGGATCTGAAACGGTTTTCTTCCTGTAGACTGCCCTGTTATAACTCTGTGTAGTATTGAAGGCAATGTCCCTCAGCAAGGGAAGTTTCGCTCATGGGGTTTTATACTCTTAGGATCACTGGGTGTCTTCAACTAGAATCACAGCCGCGTATGTAGCGTAGCTGTTAGGCTTTTTGCTGTCGCTCAAAGGAGATCCGATTTTGCTTCCCAAGAATCTTAAGTCTTTCTGTTGGGATGTTGTATCTCTCTCAGTACGGGATGGCCCTGACAAGCAGGGTTGGAGGGCCGCCTCCTAAATGATCTAAGTTGTGTTGATACGGACGTAAAAATCGCCTCTTAAAAATGAAATCCCGAGAGTTTCTGTACTACAAAAGTCGTATGCCTGTAGCTCATTAAAGAGGAAAAGTACACTCAGAAAGATAACAAAGTTTTGACAACTCTTTTTTCTGTGAGGTTATCTGGGCTTCTATCTTCTCGCTAGACCAAAACCTCTAGTCCCGCGCCGCTCACATGAAAGGAGGCAAAATGGCGTCGCCAAAACGGAGCAGATCTCGCTAGAGAAAGACCGGAAACTGGCATCCTGTCGCCGGAAGTCGTTGTGTCCTTATTTCACGAGGCGTTGACACGTGATGTTCCCGGAGTGTCTCTGTTGCTAGGGACGCGCAGACGAGAGGAGGAGAAGGAGGAAGTAGGAAAGCAAAGTTGTTGGCAAAGGAAAAGGTTTCTTTCGCCTTGTGGCCTGTAACAGCTCTGTCTGTCTGTCTGTCTATCTATCTATCTATCTATCTATCTATCTATCTATCTATCTATCTATCTATCT
>NW_004797449.1:710064-711585 GCF_000002075.1 Aplysia californica
TGTGTGTGTGTGTGTGTGTGTGTGTGTGTGTGTGTGTGTGTGTGTGTGTGTTTGTATGTGTGTCATTGTTAAGCAAATTAAATATCAGCACAAGGTAGGTTCTCGATGTGACAAAACCTCTTGGTTTGGTGTGCGTTTATGGTTCTCTAGGTCTCCTGTCGCCTTGACATGTTGAAATAACAATGATTTTTCTGAGCTGTAGACTTGAGTTGGATTCCCATGAGAAAAGAATTTTTATCGAGTATCTCGGTCTTTCTGCTGGGATGTTGTATCTTTCTCAGCCTGGGTTGGCAATGTGAAACAGGGTCAGAAGACCGCCTCATAAATGATCTTAATTGTGTCAATGCGGGCGAAAAATTACCCACGTTTAAAAATTCTAAGCAAGAATGTTGACTTCAAGGCAGACGACAGCGAGGATGACTCTTGTTTTGACTCGCAACGAGATTATCACAAACTTCTGTATTGTATTTTAGGAAATTTCGAAAGCTCTATAAGAACAATCAACATCACACCAAAACCTGTCAATGCACAAATGCGGCATATATATTCAGCCAAACAAACTACCATGTACATAGTTTATAAAACACCTACCCCCCCCCCCCTAAAAAACAAAACAATTAATGAAAAAAATTAAAACAAACAGAAAAGAAAAACAAAGTAACCCTCACCCCAAACAAATATGCCACTAAACTTATTAAAACTAACCGACTCCCAAAACCCAGACTCTTTTAAGTTATAATGTATGTGTTTTGCACCCCCATCAACTGAATCTAAATAATTTAGAAGGCACACTCCCGATCCTGCCTTCAGGGCCACCCCAAGCTGAGAGGGGTACAATATCCCAGCGTAAAAAGACCAAAATACTCGATAGAAGTTCTCCTTGCTTGGGAATCGAACTCGGGTCTCCGAGACAGGGAAGCATTTCATAGTTTGTCCACAGACACTGGTCAACAGACTTTCAAATCTAAAACCGTAACCCAAACGTCCATGAAATGACACACAAACAGACCCACTAACAGACACAAACGTGGACACGGCCGTCGTTACAAAAACGCCACTAAAACCGCGGCCAAACTTGTGCGCGCTCGCCCAAAAATCGATGCTTAATTATGTAATGGCTGCCCCCCTCTGATGGATTGCCGGTTTGCGTTGTGTCCAGTGACCGCAACCCGCCATTACCTGGCTAAGGCCGGGCACGCGCGCGATCACTCACGGCCAGGCTAATGGCTGGCCTGTCTCTTCATCGGCATCATCTTCGTTATCATTATCTCAATCCTCAATCCACATTATCAGTGGCATCATCGTTTGGGCCTCCGTCCCGTTACATTTTCGTTTCGTTTTTCGTTTCGTTTTCTATTTAATTCCTTTTCCATTGAGCATGTACCGGTATCAGCCGTGGTTTCCTTGTCAGGAGCGGCTAGGAGGAACGACATCTCTATCTTTGTAGAGATCAGGGGTTTGTATCGTTCTCTCTCTCTCTCTCTCTCTCTCTCTCTCTCTCTCTCTCTCTCTCTCTCTCTC
>NW_004797449.1:711957-714231 GCF_000002075.1 Aplysia californica
ACAGATAGATAGATAGATAGATAGATAGATAGATAGATAGATAGATAGATAGATAGATAGATAGATAGATAGATAGATAGATAGATAGATAGATAACCCTAAGGGTTTCCTTTCGTCTCGTGGTTAAACACATATTTTCAAAAACAAATGCCAACTTATCTCTGTGTTGAAAATATTCACATTCGTAATGCTATAATTGGAGTCTACGGTGTAACAGTTAGGCACTTTGCTGTCGCATGCAGGAGATCCGAGTTTGATTCCAAAGCGGCAGAATTTTTTTAGAGCCCGGACTGGCCTTGACAGTTGAGACTGAAGCCCGCTTCCTAAATGAACTATTGCGTTGATGGAAACGTAAAATCACCAAGGTCTAAGAAAAACATGATACAGCAATCTAGTGTTTACATGCTAACGGGAGGGACGTCTAGAAGCGATTTGTATTCTGTGTGGGGAGAGAACGAATATATTAATTATTGTAGTGTAGATAGAATAGTGTCTAGGCTCTCGGACTCTCAGCCTTAAGGCCGTAGGTTCAAGTTCAGACCCCATCAGGAGTCCGACGTCGTGTCTTTGGGAAATCTCCTCATTTCAGCCAGGTTTGAATGGGTACCTGGTTAAGGACATAGCGGTTAAAGACACAGCTTGCGCTGCATGCTTCCCAGGAATCTCAGAATGTTTCTGAGCCATATCATTATTCTAAGGTCTGCTGGGGTAGTAACAGTTGCAATGTGTATAGAACTTGTTGTAGAGCAGAGAGACAGAGATACTCGATTGAAACAAAAAAACAAAACAACAACAACAACAACAACAACAACAACAACAACAACAACAACAACAACAACAACAACAATCCCCCACCCAATAAAGGAATCTAACTGAAGTCATATTCAACCGACGCCAAGCTTCTTACAGCGTCACCACAGACGTCAGTATCTAGGGTTCAGAAGAAAGAATAGGCAGACAATAGCGGAGCGAAGACGAAGAAGTTCAGCTAAGACCAACCACTTGTGCCCCTACCCATTGGCTATGATGAGGATATCGGATGGAACACACAAGGTTTTGCCTACACAAGAAACTATGTAACAGTAAAACAATGAATGTGTTCCGCGCAATTTACCTATCTGCGCATACGTTTTAACGATCGTAAGATTGCGCGGCCATCTTAAGATTGCTCGGCGTGTTTTAACGATGGTACAATTGTGCGGCAATCTGAAGATTGCGTTAATATTAATTATAAAATTTTTGAAATAATTTTTAAAAAAATACACTTCCATCTTTATTATTTTACTCACATCAAGGAACATTCACATATATTTTCAAAAGGATAAAAATATGAAAATTGAAATTAAACTTTACATATGAACTGAAGAGCTCACAAGAATAATACAATGCCAGGTATCAATGTTCTCAAAGTACTTTTAATTTGTTTCATATTTGTAAAATAATTTGTTAATTTTGATTTTCATATTTCTACCCTTTTGAAAATATATGTGAATGTTCCTTGATGTGAGTAAAGGAATAAATAAAGGTGGAAGAGAATTACTTTAAAAAACTTATTTAAAAATATAAAATAAATTAAATGTACTTTGTGAACTTTGAGTTTGATACATGGCATAGCATCATTCTTGGGAACTCTTCTGTTTTCTATGTTAATTTTAATTTTCTTATTTTTACACTTTTGAACATGTATGTGAATGTTCCTTGATGTGAGTAAAAGATACGATAGTTAAAACGCGCAGCGTGCAATTATACAATCGTTAAAACGCGCAGCGCAATTAAGAAGGCGCAGATCGGTAAATGTCCCGGAAGAAATGCATACGGTTGTCTTTTTATAAAACAAAAACAAACAAACAAACAAAATAACCAAAACCAACCCCCCCCCCCTACAAAAAAGACAAAAATACAACAAGACCACAACATCATCATTATCACCATCATCAAAAAACAACTACAACATTAACGACGACGACGACGACGACAACAACACAACAACAAAAACAGCAAAAACCTACCAAATAAAAAGGCGTTCAATCTTAATATTTATTTTCTTTTTCATCTGAAACAATAAGTCCTTCAATGCATGTTCATCACGCGTTATGCTATGAGTAATTCTGAAAACACCTTTCTTTCACTGGTTCCACACACATGCAGTCTTTGTACATACTTGCACACAATATTCCAACACAACGAGAAAACACACACACACACACACACACACACACACACACACACACTCTCTCTCTCTCTCTCTCTCTCTCACACACACACACACACACG
>NW_004797449.1:714331-715420 GCF_000002075.1 Aplysia californica
ACACACTCTCTCTCTCTCTCTCTCTCACACACACACACACACACACACACACTTACACATACACACGCACACACAAAAACACTCACACAAATACACACATACTCACACACACTCACACATACACACGCACACACACGCGCACTCACACACGCACTCACACAATGCTCTCATGCGCACACTTAGTTCTATATATACCCAGAAACATATTCTCATGCAAAAAAGCTCTACACTTACACATTAACATACATACAAACACAAGTACACACACATTATACACTTATATACACGTGCAAAATATCACGCTGTAACACATGAGAGCTGATGTTTTTGTCGATTCAGTTGTTAATCAAGACGCTGTTATTAAGCTATTTTATTGTATCTCAAAACACAACTGCGACTGCAAAGACTCGCAATATCATAGTAATTTTCTGCGTGGGTGCATCCGTGTGTGCCCGCCAACATAAGGAAAGAAGGTGGTTTAAGGGTGCTTTGGACCGATTTGCTCCTTTCTCCCTCAAATATCTATCCCCCCCTCCCCCTCACCTTATCTCGCCTCCTTCGTTTCGTTGCAACAAGTATCAAATGTCTATCATCCTTATCTCCCTCTCCTCCTTCTTTTCTTAGTAACATAATTATATCAAATATCTATCGTCCTTATCTCTCCTCCTTTTTTCTCTCTGCTAGCAACTCCAATTTTCGTCACTTATATGACCTAATTGTGTTGCAAGTGCTGTAAAACTCATATTAAAACTAAAAACACAACCAAAGTACACTCTCTCTTATCAAGCACTCTTTGTATAAATACACGGTCATGGAATATACAGAAGAAAAAACATTCACAGAAAAGTATTTTTGAACAAACACTCACACACGTCAACACACTCATCTCAAACCACACGTCCTCAAGATACACAAATTGGCTGATTGACAGAAATCACACGCCTTAACACGTGCACAAGGGTACATAGGAACTTACGAACACACATGCACATATACACATATATAAATTATATACACACATAATGTGCACTCTCACATACACACGCACATACGAACACGCACACACAAACACACACACACACACACACA
>NW_004797449.1:716361-718940 GCF_000002075.1 Aplysia californica
GGGGGAGAATGTACAATTTCATACAAATGGACATATTATTATGGTGGTTTGCAAGACGGAGGAGGAACCTCCTCGACCTTATGTTTGCAATCCTGACACAGATTGGTCATCATACATCAATGGAAAAAAAATCAACCAACCAGAAAGGAAAGACCCTGTCTATCACCTGGTCCTTATTTCTGACGGGCTGATTCCTTCAAATATATATTAGTATGTGTTTTACACCCCCATTGACACAATTTAGATAATCTAGGAGACGGGCTTCCGACTCTCCCTGTCAGGGTGAACCCGGGCTAAAAGGGATACAACGCCCCAGGAGAAAGACCGAGATACATAATATCATGTACTCGATAAGAATTCTCCCCACTCGGAAATGAACTCTAGTCTCCTGCGTACAACAGAGAAGTGCCCAACTACTACACCACAGACAGCCAGTGCTGGGCTGATTGTCATCATCATGAAGTTAAATAAATCGGCATCTACAAAGGAAGGTGACTTTAACAAGGAAATCACACCACGAATAAATTCAAGTTCTATTTGGGAGATACGCGAATAGATTTGACCCAAAACATTTTCCAGTTTTCTATAGAAACGAGCTGCTCACGTAAAATGAATTGTGGCTACAAAAGTAAAGAGAATTCTTGATTACACAAATACACAAACCCCTGACACCAATTTCTTCAAACTTTGAACCATTTCGAGGAACTGTTATAATTAAAATAAAATACGTTTGGTATTCTCACAGCATTTTGATTTATTAT
The DNA here is from genome assembly GCF_000002075.1 of Aplysia californica. Lineage (NCBI taxonomy): Eukaryota > Metazoa > Mollusca > Gastropoda > Aplysiida > Aplysiidae > Aplysia > Aplysia californica. Next base: position 717,123 of record NW_004797449.1, read on the forward strand.
TTTTTCATTCTCACTTTTTAAAATAATCACAAGATTAACACATATCAGTTTTGGTGACTTGAAAATGATATTGCTTCAACACAATGAAAGTCTCGGCCCTACGGACTGAACGTGAACATATGAGAGAGTAAAATATTGGTTTGGATGTGAACTCTGTTATGAAGGAAGAAGCACTAATTTTTTCCCTCGCTGCAACACCTATTTGGCGATCGGCAGTAAGGTGAATTGACCTGAAACCAGGAAACATTCCTGCCCTTCTCCTCCCCACCCACCCCCATCCCCTGTTAAAATCCCCTTCCCCACCCCCATCCCTATTTCCTGCTCAACATGACTTTTAATTTGTGTTCAGTAGATCACTCGGCTTCAGAAACAAATTCAGAACAATACAAAACAACAATAAAAACAAACAAACCAACAACAAAACCCCCACAAAAACATGAATAAATTGTGGATAACTTGATTTAAAAAATGGTTTCACTAAAATTTCTGTAGAACTATGGCCGAGGCGTGGAGGAACTGAGATCTTGCTGCTGTTTTCTCATTTTGAGACAATAGATGCACGTTGACATAAGAACAGTCTTAGTGTTGGGAAGAAGGAAGTCAAGACAGATAGCCAGAAACAACAGAAGGAAAGAAAAGAAGAAGGACCCAGCAGTGGCGTCCTCCAACCATCCACCTCGCCGCTGTACGCGTATTTTGTAATTACCTTGACCGATGGTTCTTTCCCAGGGCTCTGATCTCTGAGATTCTGACAAACACCTGTATTACAATGTCCAAGGCTGGGCACTATGAGGTAATTCCTGTCCACTATGGGGCTCACCATTTGATTCTAATTGGAACCAAATGAAGGGCAAGGAGGGGGAAGTTGCGCGAACACTCGACTACAGCGAGACGCGTGTTTTGCTCAACATTTGCGCGTCCATGATGTGCAATAGAGAAGCGAAAATTTTATTGTAGAAGCAAAGAGTGGAAGCCGTGACGGCACCATGACTAGGATATCATATTTAAAGTTTAAGAGCGGCCATACCAGTGCCCTGTCTAGGATATTCTAATTAAAATCTATGGTCGGCCATGACAATGTCCGGTCTATGATTTTATAATACACATCTGTGGGATGCCATAGCAGTGTCTAGTATAGGATATTATATTTCAAGTCTAAGGTTACCATGACAGCGCTCGATCTCGGTTAAGGATTTGCGTAAATTTAAGTTCATGAGCGACCATGACAGTGTGTGGTCTAGTATATATATATAATTCAAGTCTATGGTCGGCCACGACAGTGGCCGGTCTAGATCTAGTATATAACTCAATCGGTGAGATTCCCCGTAATGAAAGCGGACAACAGCACGCCGAGTTGTCAGTCGCCTCCCTTGGCCAGGCCAGCCGTCCTATTAGCGCCCTGGCCGTGTCGTCTACGTCACTTCCGTGTGTGTGCCGCCCTCAGTGAGTGGAGCTCATCAGAGTGTGGGTCATTTCCGAGAAACTCAGCAAGGGGTTGTCGCCCTTCTCGAAAGCTTTTATGCCGAGCTGTCAGGGAGAAAGAGAAAATGAGGTTGACTTGGGTGGTAGTACTTGGGGTGTTATAATTTTTTTTTTCAATTCCTGAGGAAAAAGTTTAACTAAGGAAATAGAGTAATTCTTGAAAAAAGGCACACGACACATTAAGGTGGATGTGGGTTGAAGAACTTGGGAATTTGTATTTAATTATTCATTGTTTTATATTGTTATTTTTCATTTTTTAAAAACGTAACTTAAGAAACAGAATAGTTTTTGATACTGAGAAACGACACTAGACGATAAATCAACTACTCCCCCCCC
>NW_004797449.1:721603-724340 GCF_000002075.1 Aplysia californica
GGGGGGTTTGGCTAACCCTTGTTATGAACGCATCTCCGAAGGCAATCAAAAGGTTAGTGTTGAATATTCTTTCATGTTCAAGTAACAACAATATCTTTGACTGAGACTCACCCAGACTGACTAAATCATGTGATATCTTTGACTGAGATTCACCTAGACTGACTGAATCATGTGATATATTTGATTGAGAGTCACCTAAACTGACTGAATCATGTGATATTTTTGACAGAAACTCGCCTAGACTGACTGGATCATGAGATATCTTTGACTGAGTCTCACCTAGACTGACTGTCTTGTCCCCCGGAGCTGGGCCGCCCAAGATAGCCTGGGCTGTTACTTCCTCCTCCCACCGCGTGCTTGCCCGTGTCTATCACGGACTTAAGGCCTGGCTCATGAGAGGCTGAGATGCATCCAGAGCCGACAGAGTCCAGTGACGTCATCACAGACTGGCCACAGCCGGGCGTGGAGGGTTTAAGGCAAGAGTTCCAGGGTGACCGAGTTGTTGTAGGGTATGACGTCACACAGTCCGTGCCGGATGAAGAGGCGACGCAGTGTGACGTCAGGAGTCCTTGGTTGTGTTGTTGTTGTTGTTGTTGCTGTTGTTGCTGTTGTTGATGCTGTTGTTGGTGGTGATGATGTTGTTGTTGTTGCTGTTGCTGATGCTGCAAAGAGGCTTCCGGCTGGCCGGTAGATTTGATGACGGTACTGTGAGGCAAACTGGGGAGGGGGAGGGTGGGAATTAGGTCAGGGTTTGTCGCTGGGCTGAGTGACACGAGTCCCGAGCACACACTGCTCGTAGATTTGCTCGGTGATTGGTCCTTGACGCTCATCACATGACCGCTGGGGGCGGGGACAGGCTTGAAGAGAGAGGAGGCGGCGACACACGGTGGGGCCACGGCGCCCTCTATGGGGTTCATGAAAGAGTTGGTGCCGAAAAGGGCGGCGGAGCTTCTGAGATCTACAGGGTCAAAAGTTGCCCCGGGTAGACGCGAGGCGGGGTGGTGGGGGTGGGCGTGGTGGTAGCGGTCCTGGGTGTGGTGGGTGGGGTGATGCTGCTGATGTTGGTGGTGACCGAGCGGGCTGGGGTGGGCGGGGTGGTTGGGGTGGTGGAACTCCGCGGAGTATCGGCGGGAGTCCTGAGTGATCTGGTTCAAATCCCCAGCCGCCTCCACTCTCTTCGTCAGGTCCAGGCTGTACGTGTCGATACCATATTTGGGCATGTCGTATCCATATTTCGATGACGTCACAAAGTCTGAGTAACCGTTATTGCCGTATGGAATGGTGGGGTGCTGGTACTGGCGGTGGTCAAGGAAATAGCCGTTGCCCAGCCCGTGCTTCTCCATATCCAGTCTGTAAGGATCACTGCTCGGGTACACGCTGGAAGAAAAAGCTCCGTAATTCTGAGTCCGGTAGAAATCGGTATCAAAGCTAAAGTTGTTCCCTGTGTAAGGGTAGAGGATATCCGGGGGTTTGAACTCGCTACCCGTGCCGTCGTAAGTCGGGAAGGCTGCCGGGTAGGTAGGGTACCCGGGCACGCCGCTGATAAGGCAGCCGGACTTTCGTTTTTTGCTGGCGGACATATTTTGTCCGTTACAGTCTTTCCCTCCCCCGCCTGCCGTGTTACCGTAGGCGTTGTTAGCAACGGTTGCCCCGGCAACGGCGTGGTTGCTGCTCGAGTTGTTGCAGTTGTTGCCCGAAGATTTTTTCTTGCTTTTGCTGCTTTTGCTCTTTGTGTTCAATTCATCGTCGCCGAATCCGAAGCCCGTGCACAAGTCCATGTCTAGCAGCGGGTAAGGGAGTTTGAACTCGTTACCTCGCTTCCCGTAGAGATCTTGACCCTCGTCTTCTCTGTAGGAAGAACATTAGAAAAGAAAAAAAATAAGCCCATGGGTGGTTTGCGGTTGCTCTGGTGTGTTTTGCTCATCCTTTCTTATTAAACATCAAAGGCCCTTATCTCGCCTACCTCTTTTCTTTGTATGCTATTCTCTTGTAACTCATTTAATCGTGGGCACCTATTTGATCTATTTGTATTGCAAATGCCGTAAAACGCTTCCTAGGATTTGGCACACATTTTAGGTATATTATGTCTGATCTCAGTTGCGATTAACCATCCTTAATTAAAAAGTAGATCAACTGAAGTTGTAGAAACCGTAAAGCTCTTCCTAAAACTAAAACTAGTAACGCCTCTAACGTTCGGCACTTAAATGACCTATGATTATTAATTTGTTCCGCTAGTTTGCTCTTACAAAAACTAAAACTAGTGGCACCTCTTACTAGTCTTTAGCACTTATAATAATGACCTATTATAATTTGTGTTGCAAGTGCCGTAAAAGTCTCACTAAAACTTAAACTAGTAACACATCTGCCCTTCTGCGCGTATAGGAACTGTACTATAATCATTAGAGTTGCAAGTGCTTTAAAACTCTTCATAAACCCATATCCAGCCTTGACTCACGTGAGCTGCCTGTGTGTACAGATGATGAAGTCTGGTTTGCTATTCTTGTAGATGACTTTACAACTGGACTGTAGCCACAGCCAGGCCAGGTGCCGGTTCTGCCAGCGGTAGGCGATCAGGCCAGAGCTGCCCGTCTTGATCACTGCATGTGCAACGTATTTTGTAATGATGATGATGATGATGATGATGATGATGATGATGATGATGATGATGATGATGATGATATTATAATAATAGTAATGATGATGGTGATGATGATGATAAAAACGATGATGATGATGA
>NW_004797449.1:725788-727162 GCF_000002075.1 Aplysia californica
TATATACACACAACATCCTTCTCCGAGTGCACGTACAATCTGCGCGCCCCCCTCCCCCAATAGAAAATAAAAACCCACAAGCACCCTTCCCACCATAACACCCTTACCACCCCACAAACAGCAACAGTCAAGATTTCAACCCACCACCTCCCTTCCCCACCCACAACCTGCCCCACTCCCATCCAAATCACACCCCAGATATAGCAAAAGTCTAGATTTCCACCCACAACCTCCTCTCCCTCCCGCTATCCACATCCCCAGACATGGTAAAACGTCTAGATTTCCCCTTCTGCCGTCAGTCTCACGTTACAACGAAGACCAATATCTCACGGATGGCGAACCCTTGAGGCCTTCTGGAAAGACGTTGTTTATACGACAATATCGATGAGTAAATAGCTTTCAGTTTTGAGTTGTTTGGGGGGTTGGGGTGGAATAGTTTTTTTTTTAATTTTCTGGGTTTTTTTTTCAAATGTAGGCACAATTTAGAAAATGTAGGAGACGAGCTTCTGACCTGACTGTCAGGGCTAACACGGGCTGAGAGGGATACAATACAATAATGAAAGTTTCTCCCAACACTGGAATTGAACTTGGGTCCCTTGCGTGCCACAGCAAAGCACCTAACCACTACACCACAGTTACTAGACAGTTGTTCAATTCATAAAGTATTTACAGTTAATGGCCTTTTAAATAAGCTCCCCCCCCTCCCCTTCCCTCCCTCCGCCTCTTCCCCAAGAAGTAAGACAAAACTTCTGCCATAAACTATTATACCTTGCTATTTCAAAAACTCTGATTAGAAATTACTGTTTCGGTGAGTGGTTGGTGGATGTTCTGTTGAAGTTTGCTCCTTCTCCCCTATCAAACACCTATTGTCCTCATCTCTCCTCCTTCGCTTCTTAGCATGTTACTCTCCCATAGCAACACTTCTAAGCTTTGGCACATAATATATTATGATCTATTTGAGTTGCAAGTGCCTTAAAAATCTTAACAAAAACCTTAAAAACTCTGAAGCGTTTCCTTCTTATTGGCGAATAAACAAATCCAATCGTAAATGTGGCCCTGGCCAATACGAACGAATAAAAGAGGTAGCTGGAGGTATGAAGCAGCAGAAGGTGTGAGCGCGAGGAACAATGAACGAGCTGGCTATTTATTAATTAACTCACTTCATTGATTAGCCAAAGAACGACGTGCGCTCGCCTGGCGCACGACTCAGTGGGGCTCCTGGGAGGGACACTTGCTCTTTTTCCTTCCTCTGTTTTCTGCCTCCTAATGTAATTAAAGTGTCGGCTCTTGTGGGTATGTCTAGTGCGAGTATCAATACAACTGTACAACTGTTGCAAAACTCACGCTCTCCGAATCTGTCTCTGTCTCTGTCTG
>NW_004797449.1:729262-731252 GCF_000002075.1 Aplysia californica
TTATTATTATGATTATGATGATGATGATTATTGTTATCATTATTATTATCATCATTATTATTATAATTATTATTATTATTATTGTAATTGTTATAATTACTTGCTTAATTTTGACTTTTTCTAGCCTCTGTTACTTTTAGGTATCGATGGGAGAAGCAAAAGTCTTTCTCTTGTTTTTTGTGTCGCCTGTTATATAGTTACATTGTGTTTGTCTAATATTACTCCGATCCCCTCTATCCACCTTTCCCTGGGTCTGCCTCTTCCTTTGTTTCCGTCTGATCTCTGGTTGTATGCTCCTGCTACTCTATTTTCTGGTGCCAGTCTTTGACAGATTCCCAAATCGGTTTAATTTGCTGTTTATCTGTTGTATACAGATCGACACAATTTCAGATTAGCTAGCTAGCTAGCAGCAACAACAACAACAGCAACGACAACAACAACGACAACAACAACAACAACAAAAACAACAACAACAACAACAGCAGCAGCAGCAAAAACCAGCAATAACAAAAACAACAATAACCAAAAAAAAATCCAACGTCAACAAACACCACTTCCAACAAAGATCACACCACCACCCTCACCACCACCGCCACCACCACCAACAACAACAACTACAACAGCAACAACAACAACAACAACAACAACAACAACAACAACACAAGCTGGAGAAACGACACCTCCTCCTCCCTCACCGGTTGTCCATGGTGACGGGTGAGAAGTCCATCTTGTGCTTGGTCTTGAAGGTCATCTCCCTGGACGGGATGTCGAACAGGCTGAGGGGGCCGAAGGGTGAGCAGGTGGCGAACAGGGCGAGCTGTGGCTCCTCCCCTCGTGGACACTGACCGTGCAGCACGCGCACCCAGCCGTTGATCTCCAGGGTCTGGGGGGTAAGACGTATTTAGAATTTATATGTAAGTACATACAATACATACAAGAAGTTTCATGTAAATCGATGCACCCGTTTCTGAGATATAGCCATTTTAAAAAAGTGTTGGGATTTCATATGTGAGTACGTATTGAAACTATGACGCAATTGGTGCAACCGTTTCTGAGATATAGTCTTTAAAAAAGTGTTGGTAATTCATATGTGAGTACATATTGAAATTATCATGCAATTGGTGCAACCGTCTTTGAGAAGTAGCCATAAAAAATGTTGAGAATTCATGTGTCAGCACATACTCGAAGTTTCTTAGCAATTGATGCAACCATTTCTGAGATATAGCCATGAAAAATGTTGAGAATTCATATTATGAGAGTACATACTGAACATTTCAGGACAATCGAAGCAACCATGTCTGAGATATAACCTTTTAAAAAATTGCCCTATTTTCAGGCCATTCATACAACTATGCCAGGGATTTAGGGGTACAAAGACAGATTTGAGCTTGGTAGAAATGTGTTAATTTACATATTTTTAAGTGTAGGAGTTCAGAATTTGTAAGAAGGTCTCTCTGAGTCTGCTCTTGACTAGAAGGCAAAGGAGGCAGTGGTAGACCCAGAGAAATGTATTTGGAAAACCCGAATAGATGGGTGTAGGGGAGAGACGAGAATAATGTGGGATTTATTAGAGCATCGCATCCGAGGGGAGAACTGAATGAAGAACCATGATCACTGATGTCTGTTTCAAATTTGACACTTTAACTTCCCTTCAACACAATTTAGATAATTTTAGACACTAATTGTTGATCCTGCCTGTCAGGGCCAAACCGGGCAGAGAAGGACATAGCAGTCCGGCAGAAATACTAATAGAAAGAAAAAAAAAAAAGAAAAAATCAGCGAACAAATTAAAAACATAAAAAATAGAACGTAAGAAAAAGAATAAAATTAATGTTGTCTAGAATTCTTGTTCACTTAACCAATATCCACTATACACATCATTCAGTGTTTGTATGGTCTGTATTGCAAGCGAAGTAAAACTCTTACTGAATCAAAAAAGAACCCTGCTATGCACCCGATAGTGAAGTAATCGCATACTATGCTGCTGCTG
>NW_004797449.1:734610-737110 GCF_000002075.1 Aplysia californica
TAGATAGATAGATAGATAGATAGAAAGATAGATAGATAGATAGATAGATAGATAGATAGATAGATAGATAGATAGATGGGTAGAGGGATAGAGGGATAGAGAGATAGAGAGATAGAGAGATAGAAAGATAGAGAGATGGATAGAGAGATAGACTAATTGATAGATAGATAAACAGATAGAAATTTTTCAACAACATATGTCTTGTAGGAGGCCGGCTGCTTATTTGCTGCGTGTCGGGGTTGCCCAAAACCAGTGAGATACAACGACACAGTAGAGAGATAGACGTACTGGATCAACTAGAGCTCACCAAAGTGGAATCGAACCCTTGCCTTTTTGCGTGCAACAGCGAAAAGTGAATCTACTACACCAAAGACGTAAGGTTACGTTTTAATGTAGATGTTTTACACCCCCAAAGACAAAATGTAGATCCTTTAAGACGCAGGTCAGGGCCAACCCAGATGGAGAGGGACACACACAACATCCCAGTGGAAAGACTGAAATACCCGAAAAAAATTCCTCCCAATCTGGGGGACAGCAAACCGCCTAATCGCTCCGCTACAGACGCCATCTTGAGTGTGGATGATTGACTTATACGACATGTACTATAATCTCCAAGACTGCAGTCTGACGTAATTCCAATTCCCGACCAAGTGCACAATTTGATTCTTTTTGGAACCAAAAGAAGGGCAAGGAGGAAACGGTTGCCCGTGTACTCGACTATACTGAGACTTGTTTTTGTTTGTTTGTTAATTTTTTGTTTTAGTAAGAGTACTACGGCGCTGGCAACTGCATAAGTTCATATGGGCGCATTTGATCAAACATTTGTTTGTTTACTTGTTTGTTTTTGTTTTCTTGTTTTTTGTGGGGGGGGGGGGGGGGTTGCCCTTCGTTTGTGCTTCCATGGTGCGTACCTGAGCAGCAAAGTTTTTACGGGAGATCAAACAGTGGTGGCCGAGACAGTGCCCAGTCTAGGATATTAGAATTGAAGACTATGATGTAGATACACTTATTTGAGTGCTTCACCTCCCACAGGTTAAAGGTCACTACCTTTTGAAACAGATCTAACAACTCTCTCCCCCGACAAAGAAGGATAAAGATTCCAAGAGCACACAAGAAAACAAAGATTAAAAACAAACAAACAAAAAGAAAAGCACCAGTGTTTGTGGTATAGCGGTTAGTTCGACTACTCGGTGGAGACAATTTATATCGAGTACATATATTTCGGTCTTTCTGCTGGGCAGTTGTACCCCGTTTGGCCCGGGTTGGCCTTTACAGGCAGGGTCGAGAGCCTGCCTCCTAAATGATCTAAATTGTATTGATGGAAAATTAAAGAACCTACATTTAAAATAGAAGAGAAAAATAAACCACCCTCGAGTTTTGTACTCCTGCATGGGTCTATGTTGAAATGAGTACACTTTTCATTGTTGCATGCGAAAGACTCGGGTTTGATTCAATTCGATGGGTGCGTAAAAACACCTACATAAAAAATAAACAGAAATAAAAAACTGTGGGAACAAAAGGAGAGGCGGGGGTTGGTGAGAAGTGCAGCTAGCTACACACAGGGCTTGAGACGGCCTATAAACGCCCCGGATCGTCCCTCGCCCAAATTGTGTAATTGCCGTCTGGGATTAAGGTAGCGTTAGCCGAGCTGTGCACCTGCTCTCAATAAAGCCAGGTTGTGTGCCACAAAAATGTCAGAGCCCAAAAGATTGCGAAGGAGATATTGTAGGATAATGATATAATAGTACCATCTTGGAACTAAAACAGTTTCTTATCGGATATGGATCCTAAGTACAACGTTTCTTTTTTTTTTTTTAAAGAAAATAAAAAAAGAAAAGGGAAAAAAATCTCTAAGCATTTGGCAGTGGTTATGGTGTCTGCCCTCACATGTGTATTATGTCTGTGCACAAAGGAATTTAACCTTCATACTGGCACAGTTTTTATGATTCTGTTTATTGTATGCTATGTATGTAATCATCAAAACCTATCCCCTTAAGTTATATATCTTTATTTTATGATCGTCTTGTCGGAGCGCCAAACATGGATTTTCCCGTCCCAATAGACGGGCAGACATTGGTCTTGTATAAATGTCCTTAGGGTAAGAAGGGGAAATTCCACACTATACTTTTTTCAGTTAGGTTGTGAGACAAGTTTTATAGAGGCTACTTTTATGTAAAACGAGGACAAGCTTCATACCCTACAACAGTTTCACTTTGGATCTGATAAGTTAAGAAATAAACAAACAAAAAACCACAAAACAACAAACAAACAACGAAACAAAAACAAACAAACAAAAAAGGTGAATTTCATGATATCACCATTTTTTCCACCGTTATTGTTTTTTACTTTTCCTCATCTTTACACAGTTTTCCCCTTCTTTTTAAAAAAGACATTCCATAGAAACAACCCAGAAATAATCAGAGTATAATAATTGAAGCCCCCCCCCGGGGGCAGTGCCACTGACTGAAGTGTTTTTAGGCCATTCCCAAAGGGGGATATT
>NW_004797449.1:742110-748012 GCF_000002075.1 Aplysia californica
AGAGCCGAAGACAAGAGGTGTTACAAGAAAGGAATATACAAAGAAAAGGTAATTTCATTAATATATACTTTGGAGTTTCACAATATGTCAAGCATTTTCGAAAGCAATTCTTTGAATATCGCTTTAACGGCTCCGAATAATCTCCTGATCTTGATAGAGCAGATATAACATTTGGTTTCTGACCTCAAGGTCTTGGAAACTCAAAACAGTCAAAAATGTTAGAGAGAACTTTGTAATTCTAAGGTAGCGAAATGTTCAGCAACAGTGTGTCTTTTTTAAACAGGGCAAAATAAAAACGTCTATGTAAATAAATATCTCGGGAGAACAATTTCAAGAGAGTTTATATTTCGACATGAATGAGAAGAGAAAACCCCCCCAACACATTTCGTAAAGAGAAAAGAATGGAACCCGGGCTCTGCAGCTAACAACATCTGAACTGTTCTCACACGTGCAACGGACTTCGCTTCGTCTAATTGTGTCGCTATCAACTTTCGGTGCTCTTTCGCCGTTAAGAACTGTTACAAAGTTTTTAATTTTCCCTAGCCGGAAGCCTCCAAGATTTTGGTGCGCGCCGTCAGAGGCTATTAAAGAGCCGGGATTTTGGTGACGTGAGGTGGTCGGCATCAGATTTCGGATGCTTTTAGCGGAGATTCGACTTGGCCGTTTCCTGTGCAGTGTGCATCGCGCACTTCTGGCCAAGTGAAAGAGTGTGTTTGTCATCAGTCGATTACAGTGGTCGTGACTTAAAGTGTAGGGGGGGGGGGGGACGAGGGGTTGAATATTTTGGAGGAGGGGGAGTAGGAGGAAGGGTTTGTGTGTGTGTGTGTGTGTGTGTGTGTGTGTGTGTGCGCGCGCCCGCGCATACGAGAGAGATAGATAGATAGATAGATAGAGAGAGAGAGAGAGAGAGAGAGAGAGAGAGAGAGAGAGAGAGAGAGAGAGAGAGAGAGAGAGAGAGAGAGAGAGAGAGAGAGAGAGAGAGAACTGTCAAACCCCATGCAGATCCATGGCTCAATACAATGTATTCCCCAACTCGTTAAGGACTAACTAGCAACCTCCTTGCTCAATAAAAAAAGTGGGTAGTTGGTAAGTTCTCTGGTATTTAGTTAGTTTAGTTTTAGTAGGGGTTTTACGGTGCTCGCAACTGCATAAGGTCATAAGTGAGCGCCAGAAGATTAGAGGTGTTACAAGAGAGTAGCAAACATAAAAAAGAAGAAGGGGAGATAAGGACGATAGATGTTTGACAGAAAAGAAGGACATACCACACCAGAGCACCCGCCTACAACCCACTTCACTGGTATAGTCTGCACCTTCTTTCCTGTCAAACATCTATCGTCCGCATCTCTCCTCCTTCTCTGTGTATGTTATTCTCTCGGGGCAACTTTAATCTTCGACACTTATATGACCTAATTGTGATGCAAGTGCCGTCAAATTGTTACTAGAACGTCAAAAAAAATTGATTTTAAAAAATGAACTATAGAACTGCATGACTGGTTTTAAGCCTGAGCCTCGTTAAGAGCAACTAATTCCCGGGCCTCACCCGCATCTTCAGAGGACGGGACCGAACCCTAACCTTCCGCCTGTCATTCAAACCCAAAACCCGACACGACAAACGCCCGCCATGAGATCAGACCGACCGCCGTTGGTTTTAAACCGTGTGTCTTCGTTTAACATTGCAACTAATTTGCAGCGCTCACTCAGTTTGGGGGCGCGTTTTGGTATAAATCAACTCACTTCCCGCACGGCTCGCGCGCTATTCCTGTCTGACGATTGAATCATGAGGTCACGTGGTCTGTCGTTCTTTCATTTCCCGCGTCAGTCAGAGGCAGACGACAACCTCCCTGGATCCACTGGCACAGCCGCGCCTTCTAGCGTCAATCACAGAATAATGTGTGTGTGTGTGTGTTTGTGTGTGTGTGTGTGTGTGTGTGTGTGTGTGTGTGTGTGTGAGTGTGTGTGTGTGTGTGTGTGTGTGTGTGCCTTAACTCTCTGAAGAGCATTCTTCTCGGTGTTTTTATTTAAAGTAAGTGTTTTACGCCCCCATTGACACAATTTAGAACAGTTAGGAGGCGGGCTTCCAGTCCTGCCTATCAAGGCCAACCTGGGCTGAGAGGGAAACAACACCCCAGCAGAAAGATCAATTTATTGGAGAAAAATTTTCCCCACACGAGAATCGGACTCTGTTCTCCTTCTTGCGACAAAACGAAGCACTCATTTTTACCGCCACACCAGAGACTACGATTGCCCGGAATACTTGTCCTCAAAGAGTTAATCAGAGGGAGACCTAGTGGTCGACACCCCCCTTTCCCCGTACGAAAAAAAAATGGTATAGGTTTTACGGTCCTATCAACTCCCCGGACAATCCACCCGGACCAGAACCCAAAGATGACGACAATGACGACAACGACGATAACGACAACGACGATAACGACGACGAAGACAGCAGCAGCAGAGAAAATGCCCCGCCTCACGACTGTCTGCCATTTCCTGGCTTTTACCTCCCGGTGTCGAGTGTCAGACAGAGGCGAGGCTGACGTGCGTCCGACCGGGCCGTGCTGGGGACGTCTTCTACCCCGGTGCTGAGAGGAAAGTGATACAAATTGTGTCGCGACGCGGGGAAATAAGGTGCTCGACAATTTTTTGGGAGGGTATAGATCTAGAGTTGTTAGTATAATCCTAAAGTGTATTTTTCTTTCATTTTTCAAAGCAAAAAAATACCCATTTATCTTGAATAGCAGTCGGGATTGAAAAAAGTGAAGGTCGCCTGGTATCAGGGGTAAAATTAGCGAGAGAATGGCCACCAAAGTTTAGTTACTTCCAAAGCTTCAGTGTCCTTGGGAACTGCAAGTTAACTTTTTGCCTTTGAGCAACGGGGTTTTTTTTTGGTCTTGTTTATTGTTGTTTGGGGAGGGGGGGGGGTATTTTTGGTAGATTTCTTTTAAAGTAAAATCCACAACGAAATATGTTTTTGAATGGACATAAAAGGTACTGGGTCCCAAAATAAAATTTAGCCTGCGGACGGAAAAAAAAGTCTGTTAATTCAATTCCATTATTCAGACGAGCGCCTGATTTCACCGTGATGCCACGCAGATTATAATGCCTTCCAACTTGGACGTGCAAGGGACGTGCTCTCCTCCGAGGCTGGGAGGAAAGTGATACAAATTATAATGCCTCCCAACTCGGAGGTCCACGCGGTCAGCGGTAATACCTCCACGGTTCCGGGTTTGTCCTAGAGATGGACTACCTACTTCCGGCGCGTTTGCAGAGAGACTTTGGCTGCTGTGAGTCTCTGGGCGGACTCATCAAGTTGAGTAAAATCAGGCTGAGGGGATTAAGTTGTTCTAGACCGGTAGTACCGAACGATCGAGTGTGATGGTCTGGGAATAAGGTTAAATCACTTACCGGGAAGTTTTCAGTAATTTGAGATTAACAATAGAGTGATTTGTTAGCCAACAGCGGGGGAGGTAAGCTGCCGTGTGGTTCATTCAACAACGCTTAGAATATTCGGAACTTTCTAATAGCCTCGACAAAAACAAAATGGAGACTGATTAGTTTCCCCACTTGAAACTATTCCGTTGTTTGGATAGAACGGAAGGCATACGTGCGCTGACGCTTCTGGACCTGCCCACTCTATTGCTGTTGCTGTTTTTTTAAAGTAGATATTTTTACGCCCCAATCGACAGATTTAGATTGTGTCGGAAGCGTGCTTCTGACCCTGTTCTTTACGGATAACTGTGGCTGAGAGGGATACAACGTCCCAGCAGAAAGACCGAGACACTTGATAAACGTGTTCTTCCCACTCGGGTTTCCTGCATGCCACAGCGAAGCTCCTTACCGCTACACCACAGATGTCGGTCGTTACGCAACCAAAATACAAAATAAGCAAACAACATAATATTACTTTGATTTATCTATATCCCTATGTATTCAATGCCCTCGGATTTTTCATGACTTTTCTTCTTCTTCTAAATTTAGGTACAGTTTAACCAGCTCCGACGGCCACCTGTATAAGAAAATCCCTTAAACAAACAACCACTTCCGAGGTCCACCCCTACCCCTTGCTTTTTAATTTTTAAAAACGTTATAAAGACACTTTGTAAGACGACCACCTATCTAAGACACCCACATTCTTTTTTTTACAATGGGTGGTCGTCTTATATATACAATTTCGACTGTATACTTTGATGTATTAACGTCGCCGAGTTTTTAATATACCCAGATTTTTCATGGCCTCGGATCTTCAGCTAGATACAACACAAGAACCTGGTCACACATTGTTGGCAATCTGTTCAACGGTTCTAAGCTCAAAAAGAAAGAAAAAGAAAAAAAGATATTCAGGAGAGAGTTTTTAGTTTTGTTTTAGTATAGTGAGAGCTTTACCGCACTCGCATCACAAAAAGTCAATTTTATAGGATAGAAGGAGAAAACCATACCAGAGCAGCTATAAACCACCCACTTCAGTAGAGAGAGAAAGCTGTTTCTATTCTGTTACAAAGTACATGTGATTACGTAAACTGTGTATTTGTTCCTTTTTTCTCAACATCGAGAACTTGAATATTTACATTTAATAAATGTAATATGCAACCGATATCAGTACTGCAATTTTAAAAACATATTTCTAAATTTTGGGCTTAGGCCATCTCTACACCGAAGTCTGTGGTGTAGCGGTTAGGTGCTTTGCTATCACACGCAGGAGACCCGAGTACGATTCCCGAATGGGGAGAAATTTTACCGAGTATGCTGAGGTGTTGTATCTCTCTCAGCCCGGGTCGGCCCAGACAGGCAGGGTCGGGAGGCTGCCTCCTAAATGATCAAAATTGTGTTGATGGGGGCGTATGCTTCCGGGAAGCCGAAAATGTTTTTGAGTGTTACAGGGTCTGATGGGGTAATAATAGAGTGTAAAATCCTATTTATTATGTTATTGTTTAAAAAATCTACTTAAAAAAAAAAACTTGATGTTTTACCATATTTTGTACGAGTATAACATGCAGCCGATTTTGCACAATTCAATACAATTTACGTAACCAACAAATAAGGGCACCAAAATCAGGACACGGAACAAAAAAAACAAACAAAAAAAAACAAAAACAAAAAAACCACAAAAAAAACAAAAACAAACCCGACTCTAAAAAAACCCCCAAACAAACAAAAACAAACAAACAACAAAACCCCCAAAAACATGCAGCCGATACCACAAACCAAGAAACTGCAATTTAAAAAAACAAACAACTAAATAAATTACAATCTTGGGCTTTGTACATCTGTACATTAAATATAAATGGCCACACATGTTCATCATGAGTCTGAAAAAGAACCGCTGTTGAGTTACTCTGGCGCGGAGCAGCACTCTTCATCATCATCATATTCTTCTTCTTCTCGCGGTCACGGGTGAGTGAGTGAGCTGAGATCGTGTGGTGACAATAGCGCGGAACCTCCCGAGCCGTCCGCGAGCTTACGCGGATTATGTCCCCTTCTCTTCCAAATGGCAGTAAAACTGGGAGATAAAAGGGGGCCACCTAGCGGCGGGCGTTTCACACTTGTCCAGGGAGAGGAGTGTTTGCGGGGCCTCTGGAGTACCTTCATAATGTGGGCACCCAGGAGGTGGGGAGATGGGGGTGGAGAGTAAGTACATACATGATGTAGTAATAAAGGACATAGCACTTATTCAGGGTGGGTGGTGGTGGTGTTAATGTATCATTATGGTCAGAAACGGACTCTGTCGCTGAAGCAATAACATTATTTCGCCGGCCGTGTCGCTTGGTAGTTAATGCTTTTGTGTTCTGCCTGTATTAAATCACATACTGATGTATGTATGTATGTATGTATGTATGTATGTATGTATGTATGTATGTATGTATGTATGTATGTATGTATGTATGTATGTATGTATGTATGTATGTAT
>NW_004797449.1:748112-750194 GCF_000002075.1 Aplysia californica
GTTCGGGGGGGGGGGGGTGGTGGTGGTTACAGACCGACCAGGGAGGCCCGCCCGAATAGAGATCTGATTATAATCTGGTTCGCTAAAATATGACGGGAGACGCCCCCCCCCCCCCCTTCCTCGTCCCCCCTCGCTTCCCCTTCTCATATCATCCCCCTTCCCCCTCCCCCTCCTCTACCCCATCCACATGCATTCCCACTCCTTCCCCCCAGGAAAGCTCCAACCTAATCTTGTATTATGGCATCGATAATTAAATTGGTCTGCAAAGTAAAAAGTAAGGGTCTGGACACAAGTAGTGTCAACTTGTCCTCTCCTTCCTAACACACGTCCCAATCAACGGTGGGTCACACGGAAAGAGATCATGCTTTACTTCTAAACTTCACTCTAACATGTACGGGTTTAATTCCCCTTATAAGCAACATTAGATCATTTAAGAGACAGGACCTTCGAATTCAACTAAAGTATCCGACAGGACTGACCTAAACGGGTTGAGATTCTTGAAAACTTCACAAAATGACCAAAGTTCAAGAGCACCTTATATGAGATTCGACCAACCTCATCAGTTCCAATCCAGCATGATACCAACTGAACTAACGAGGCATCATGAATTCCCCATGTGTTACTTGTCTTAAACCAAAAAAAACAACCCAACAGAAGACATACAATAGGCTCGTGGCGTTGACGGCCCCGTGGTTTGCCGGAATATGCAAACGTGTTGCTAATGTGTACATGATGGTTCTGAATATGCCGTTACATTGCCAAGGTGTGTTGGTGTGTATGTGCATGCATTTATGTGTGTGTAGGTATATCTGTATGTGTATATGTTTGTGTGTGTGTGTGTGTGTGTGTGTGTGTGTGTGTGTGTGTGTGTGTGTGTGTGTGTGTGTGTGTGTGTATGTGTGTGCATGTCAGCTACGCGTCTTAAAGAATTAAAACTAAACTCCGTGCAAGTACTGTATCCTTTCCTTGCAAGAACGCCAAAGCTGGGTCCTTACGTTACGGGCTGCGATTTCTCAAGTTTCTGTTGGAAGGCTTGCTACACAAGCAGATAGAAATCGTAAAGATTGTCGGAGATTGTCGGTAGGATTGTCGCTGCTCTATGCGTGGCATCGCTGAGGCAAAAGAGCGCCCCCTCCCCCCCCCCCACACCCCAAAATACCACCCCATACCCCCAATGCCCCCCCCTATCTATCTCTCTCTCTCTCTCTCTCTCTCTCTCTCTCTCTCACACACACACACACACACACACACACGTACACACATGCACATACGCACAAATACACACTCAAACACACACACACACACACACACACACACACACACACACACACACACACACACCATTTTCAAGGCACTTTGCGCTTTGCATTCACACACAGGAGACCCAAGTTCGATTCCCGAGTGGGGAGAAATTTTTACCGAGTATCTAAATCTACCTGCTGTGATGTTTTATCTCTTTCAGCCGGATTGGTTTTGACAGATCTTAATTGTGAAGATGAGTGTCATATTTTGAACCTCCGTACACAAATCAGAAATTTAAAACAAATTTGCATTTTTCATAGTACTCATATTGTTGCCATTAATAAACATAGAGCATGCTGCAGAGCGTGGACGTGCGCTATATGATAGCTACTACTGTTATTATTGTCATTCATATTGTCATTATTATTATTGTTATTGTTATCATCATCATCATCATCATCATCATCATCATCATCATCATCATCATCATTTTTGTTATTATTATTATTATTATTATTATTATTATTATTATTATTATTATTATTATTATCACTATCTCAACTCCATCACGCATTTCTATGTTGAACTCACCAAGAATGCACGTTCTGGTCGTTCGACAACTCATGAAGACACCATGTTTAAGGGAATTTTTAAAAGAAGCAAAATTTATTCCAACTGAATTTCAAATTATTGTTTCCTTTTTCTGAAACCTTGGGTCATAACCATAATAATAATTATAATAATAATAATGATGGAATAATAATAATAATAATAATAATAATAATAATAATAATAATAATAATAATAATAATAATAATAATAATAATAATAATAATAATA
>NW_004797449.1:750381-754128 GCF_000002075.1 Aplysia californica
TAATAATAATAATAATAATAATTGTCTAACTCAAATGCCCGCTCAACAGCAAGATCTATACGCCTTGCAAACAATACTATTACCCCAGCAGAGCTGATAGGCTTTCTAAAACAATATCTACTCCTGGAAGCATACATTGCAAGCTTCCATTTTACAGGCACTAAAACACTAACATATTGACATGATCTTTTTTTCTGATAACAGAGGTGTCAAACGCAACAAAAATAATGGCATGAAAACATGTTTATACAATAGATAGAGTTGTTCTAACATTACACTTCCAGTGAAATATATCCTCATATTTTTTCACTCGAGAAATATAAAACCTTAATGTCTCACCTCGTAAGACATTATAAAAACTGAATATCTCACTCATGAAACATATTAATATCTCACTCATGAAGTATAAAAACTTAATATCTCACTCGTGAAATATTTTTAAAACAATTATTATGTACATCATTCATGAAATATCAACTGCCTTGGTGTCATTTGCTTAAATCGGTCCTTGCATTACATTGGCATCACCTTTTGTTTTGATTCGATTGCGAAGTTTAACACCAAAGTAATCTCTATTTTAACGACACCCTGGCAAAAAAAAAAATCTTCTGAAATCAGCGACGAAGTGCTCAATTTCACTGAGCGAGGAAAAAATGAAAACAGCTAAAACAACAACAAAAAACTAAAACAAAGATAAAAACAACAAAAAACAACAACAAAATAACAGCAACAACAACAACAATAACAAATATGGACATGTTTTCAAGTTTTGTACACACAGTTGCAAATATTTACAATATATCCCAAAAGTCAGATTGTGATACTTAACAAGATACACTTTCTGAC
The DNA here is from genome assembly GCF_000002075.1 of Aplysia californica. NCBI lineage: Eukaryota > Metazoa > Mollusca > Gastropoda > Aplysiida > Aplysiidae > Aplysia > Aplysia californica. Next base: position 751,228 of record NW_004797449.1, read on the forward strand.
AGGGAAATCAAACCTACGTCTTTTGAGGGTGACGGCAAAGAAATCAATCACTCTGTCACGGACGCCTGTATTCTGGGCTCTGGGCTATCTTGAGTCACTCACATAGCCTAGACTGTCTGTTCTATAGTATTACATTGTATCGCCAGAGTCAAACCTTGGTCTGAATTTGTAAAAAGTGTTTAAATAATTCGATCAACCCAAAGAGGAACCAGCCGCATATTGATCATTTGTTTGTTCATTCGTTCGTTCCTTTGTTTGTTTGTTTGTTTGTTCGTTTATTTGTTTTTGTTTCTTTGCTTGTCTTTAATGCTGATTAGAGAAGAACAGAAATGATGCGGAAAAAGAGTGGGCTGGGGAAGAGAGACATGGCTGGGGGTATGAGCGTGGGCTACGTTATTAAAGAAAGCCACGGTATGAGGGGGGTTCGGTTGTTTTTTTTTGTCTTTGTTTGTTTGTTTGTTTTTTGGGGGGAGGGGGTATTTACATTTTTAAAAAAATCTAAGGTGGGGGGGGGGGGGTTGTTAGAGGTGGGAGAAGTGTGACAGAAGAGGCTCAGAAAGCTATCGTTTGCTGACGATCGTAAAAAAAATGAAGCCTGAACTGGCTTGTCAAAACTTCTCGTTTGCGGGGAAATTTAAGTCTTTTTGCTGTCAAAGAAATGAAAAAAAAAAAGGACTTCAGATTCGCTAACGAATAAAACAAGGAAACAAAGCAAGGCCCTTACTAAGAGTGGAGAGACTGATTCCCCCAACACCTGAACAGGCTGGTCTTCAAACGTCACCGTCGTCATTGGGAGAAAAAGAAATCACCCTCGTGGGTATTAACTCTTTAAGTGCACGGGCATTCTGGTCACTCAGCGTTTGAAAGCGCGCTGTTTTGGATTATAGTTTTCTTTATTCATGCAGATTTTTTTTTCGACTGTTTGCTTTATCTGAATTTTTTAAAAGGCAAACAATGATATGCACATAATAAAGTATCAAATTAGTGTTTTTGATTTGTTTAAAATTGTTATTGTGATGGTTTGAAATGTGCTAAAACATTGCTTTCAGGTGCTGCTGATCGCACATAATAATAATGTCATTATCATTATTTATTATTATTATTATTATTATTGTTGTTATTATTATTATTATTATTATTATTATTATTATTATTATTATTATTATTATTATTATTATTATTATTAATACATTAATGTGTGTGAGTGTGTGTAAGTATGTGTTGGTGTGTGTATGTGTGCGTGCGCGCACGTGCAAGAGTGTATATGTGCCTGTGTGTGTGTGTGTGTGTGTGTGTGTGTGTGTGTGTGTGTGTGTGTGTGTGTGTGCGTCTGTGTTCGCACCGCAACGTCTTTTTAAGGGTTAAAGCGCGGGGGTCGCCTCTGGAGTCTGGAGCGCCGCCACCACTCTGTACAGGTACTTGGAATCAGGGACAATACTTGAGCAAACAAACCAAACACAAAAAGGCTTTGTCGGCCCCGGCTTGTCGCTGTCGTGATCTCGGGGTGAGCTGTTGAGGCGCGTGTGGGAGTTGAGGCGAGCAGCGAGGGCTAGGGGACAGATACGATCGCCGGGAGGTCACAGTCCACTGAGGAAATGTGTCACGGCACGGCGGAATCAAGCGCTCGTTATTTTATTTTTTTGCAGGCATGTGGAGTTATGTATTAGAATGATCTTATAGCTTGATTAGCTTTATTTGTCTTAATTTTCATGACCCTCTCAACCCCCACCCTCTCACAAAAAACACCCGTTTCAGTTTTAGTTTTAGTAGAAGTTTTACGGCGCTCGCAACTGCATAAGGTCATATGAGCGCCAGACGATTAGAGGTGTCACAAGAGAGTAACAAACATAAAAAAGAAGAAGGGGAGATACGGACGATAGATGTTTGATAGGAAAAAAGAAGCAAACCACACCACAGCACTCGCCAACCACCCACAAAAAACACCCGTTTCTGATACTTGCGATTGAAGAAGAAGGAGGAGTCGCCTAGCTAAAGAGGTAACATAAGGAAAAAAATGGCGGCCAAAGTTTGATGACTTCCAAAGCTTAGGTGTCCTTGGAGACTGCAAATTTACTTTTTTATAAAATTATTGTGCCTTTCATTAACGCGTTTGAGTAAAATCTACTTTAAATGTACATAAAAGTTATTGAGCCAAAAAGAATAAATCAGTAAAATACATTTCTAAAAGTTAAAACGATAAAAATTTCCCAACAGGCATAAAAATGTCTACCCCTTCGGTTCCATAATTTTGACGAGCGCCTGATTTCGCCTCGATGAAACACAAATACACCCAGAATCTCTACTTTTAATTTCTCGCTTGCTAACAAGATGGGAAGACAACATCAAAGAGTGGACTGGCAGTGAATGGAACATCACACGATGGAAGGCTGAGAGCCATGAGGAGTGGATGAAGCTGGCTGCAAAATCTACAGAGTAAATAAGTGCCCCAACGGTTATCCAGACTACGGGGTAGTTGAACGAACAAATTTTTTGCAAATTTCATCGTACGCATGTTCTTGCTTGCATTTTTTAAAAGTGTGTGTGTTTGTGGTTTATTTTTGTTTGTTTGTTTGTTTCCTTTTTATAAGAGTTTTACGGCACTTGTGACACAATAAAGTCACATAAGTACCGAAGATTAGAGGTGTTACAAGAGAGTAACTAACACAAAAAAGGAGGATGCGTGACATAAATAGATAAATCGAATCAAAATGAATTAAACATTAAATATTTACGTAGGTGGTTACAATTTTTTTTATTGGAAGCAAAATGGTGAAGGGAGATGCAAAAGACTAACAGGAACAATATAATGGAGTCGACATTATCCCGCCAAATTTTCCAAAGCTTAAGACTAAGATTAAGACCATTTTGAAGCCTTTTATCGTGCACAGAGGGTGGGGGGGG
>NW_004797449.1:757466-759348 GCF_000002075.1 Aplysia californica
TGGAGAAATGAAAAAAGTGTTCCATATTCCTGTGAGGTTCCCGAGGGAGTTCCAGAGGCCCTGAGAGAGAACCACACCGTCCCCACCTCAGTGAGGCCCATAGCGCCCCCAGAGTTGTCCGCCCCTTGCAGCCCCAGCACACTTCAAACGAGCTCTCCAGCACAAAAGGGGGAAAACACCACGTCTATTATTAGCTTGGATAAGGGGACATAACTCCCACTCGTCCTTACAAAGAATTATCTCCCCCTACATGGTCAGCTATTATAATAGGATAATGGTATCCTTTTCTCTGCCTAAATCGGGATTTTTTGTAGGGGAGTTGTGCCCGACCCGTGCAAAGAAAGAAAAACCGTGCAGTATTTGGGAAAATTAAGCCGTTTCGCCGTGCTGCCCCGCCCCTTCCCGTCAATTTCCTCTCTCCCCCCCTCCCCTTACTCGAAGACCTAATTAACAGACCCACAATGCACCGCGTGGCAGGCAAGCAGAGCGGCCAGCCTCTATCATTATCGTGACCATTGGTTTGTATTTTGCATCCTTTAATCTGGGGGATCCGCCCCCCCCCAAAAAAAAAAACACAAAAAAACCACCAAAAAACAACTCCGTCACGTCAACTCTTGTTGCTCATAGCGCGGTTGTTTTGCAAGGTGAAAATGCATATAATATCTCTGATATTCTTTTTTTTAAATGTTGGTGCATTTATGCTACTATCGACAAATTTAGATAATTTAGGAAGCGGGCTTCTGACCAGGACTGAAAGGGATGCAACGTCTCTGCAGAAAGACCAGGATCGTCAATTAAATATTCACCTCACTCGGGACTCGAACTCCTGCATGCTACAGAGAAACGCTTAACCGATACACCACAGACACTGGTTAGTATAAGACAGCGGCAGTGGGCGGATCAAAGATTGGTTGGGACTAAGGTTGCTTCCATTACTTTACCATCAAACAGTAAGAAATACCCCTCCCTTGAAAAAAATAAATGAATAAATAAATAAATAAATAAATAAATAAATAAATAAATTAATTAATAAATTAATAAATTAATAAATTAATAAATAAATTAATTAATTGATTAACTACCAAACAAACAAACAAACAAACAAACAAACTTACAAACAATAAATGAATGAATACATGAATACATGGATAAATGGACAAATAAATAAATACATAAATATATAAATACATAAATACATAAATACATAAATACATAAATAAATAAATAACCACGGCATTTTGAGAAACCGATCAGTCGATTAAAATTTCCATTGTCTTCCATCCCTTTGTTCTAAAGTAAATTCTAATGTGCGGTGGGGATGAAACAGTTTCGCCTCCAATTTATTCTTTAATTTTAGCTGATAGAGACGTCGCTTTAAAAGTGGCTCGTCGTCATGTATAAACTGTTAAATCTCAGTGGCACAAACATGTACTTGCATACAACGCATCTCAAACATATTCCTTCTGTGAACTGGATTAGGTCGTGTAGTCGCGGAAAGTAGAAAGCTATTAACAAAGGTCTTATGAGTGTGTAGATAACTGTGTCGCTAGGGGAAACTGTGCCGTACACTTTTATTTACCTTATTGTCAGACTCTGAAAGCGTGAGTCTTCTGTACAATATTTTATTTTTAAGATGGGAACGGGCTCATTCTTTGCTGAGCCCCGAAGACATTTGATTGGCTGATAGGTTGCTATAGATGTAAGCAGTGACAAGAAAGATTGGATAACAAACAAGCCACCAAGTTGATCACTCTGTATTTATTACATGAAATCATAACGGTCTCAGCTGCTTATTTCGTTATTCAAGAAACATTCATTTAATTTTACTTATTGATAGAGTGAGTTTGGGGAGGGGGATATAAGGGCGGGGTAGGGGAGGGGG
>NW_004797449.1:764383-765610 GCF_000002075.1 Aplysia californica
GGGGGGGGTTAATTCCGTTTTTGGGAGGCCCATATAAAAATGAGTAAAATATGTTCTAATCTTCACAACTGGGTAAAAGAAAAAAAAAAACTTAAGTGAAATGATTTCCAGTGAAGTTATTCTTTATCGTTGATGTTTTCGTTGCTTTTTCTGATGTTTGTTACTTGTTGTTGTTTTTGTTGTTGTTGTTGCTGCTGCTGCTGTTGCTGTTGTTGTTATTATCATTACTATTCATGTTGTCATTGTTATTTTTGATGTTGCTATTGTTGCTGTTGTTCTTGCTGTTGCTGTTGTTTTATTGCTGTTATTTTTTATGTTGTTATTGTTGCTATTGTTGTTGTTGCTTTTGTTCTTGTTATTGTTTTTGCTGTTGTGGCTGCGGTTGTTGTTGCTGTTGCTGATTTTGTTGTTGTTGTTGTTGTTGTTGTTGTTGTTGTTGTTGTTGTTTGTCTTCCCAATCACCGCCATTGCGGTCGTGGTCGTCTTTGTTGTCATTGTTGTTGATGTCTCTTTCTTTCTGCCAGGAGCCACTTGCATTAAACATATGGGCCAGAACAATTTAGCACCCTTGAACCCCTCCTTCAACCTCTCAACCCCCCCTCCCCCATGAACCGGAGAGAAATTAAACATAATAATTTTTTACATGATTCCTGCGGGTATGAGTCAATTAAGTGATTGTCCGACCCAAAAATCCGAACAATAATGAATTGTTTTTTTTTTTTTTTTAAATGACGAACGTTCGATGCATATTCACAGCGTCATATTCATAGTATCTTTTAATGCCTTACAGAGAGCAAGCAACTCTCGAAGCACTGTAGCTTGACCAGTACAGTACCTTTGGTGTCGAGGTTAGGCGTTTTACTATCGCACGCAGGAGACTCGAGTTCGATTTCCAAATGTGTATAATTGTTATGGCGTATCTCGGTCATTCTGTTAGGATGGTGTATTCCTCTCAGCCCGGGTTGGCTCTGTTAAGTCTGTCTAAGAAATAAATCCTTGTTTATTGCTATCTTCATTGTTTAAAAAATAAAATATCGTTAAAAAATTAAAACCCATTGCTTCGTTTCAAAATCCCCTGTACTTTCACGCTCGCTATTCTTCTTTCAGAAGTCATTACAATTACCCCTTCCTGCACAAAAAAGACAAAATAACAACAAAAACTCCCCCTTCCTACTATTACAACATTGTATTAGCCCGTGCCATCTCTCTCTCTCTCTCTCTCTCTCT
>NW_004797449.1:768258-771262 GCF_000002075.1 Aplysia californica
CACACACACACACACACACACACACACATACAAAACAATAACTCTAAAAAACAAACAAACCAAGGAAACAAAAAAAAAAAACCCAAAAAAGAAAAGAGAATCGAGGTACTGAAGCGAACATGCCCCACAAGGGACGCTAGGACATTGACGAGACCAATACAACGTACAGCTCTGTGCCTCTAACTTGTATTTAATTTGGTCTTAACAATGGACAGAGTGGGAACTTTGAGGCTTTTCAACTACATTTTCATTGAATATCTTTTTCTTTTTCTCTATCTTTTTTCCCCTTTCTGTTTTTAAACCTAAAGTTTTAACAAGATAGGTTGAGATACTTTTTAAAAAAATAATTATAAAAATAAAATAAAAATAACGTTTAACAGACTTGATAAAAATGGGAAATCTTTCAGGATAATTTGATGTACCTAAAAAAGAAGCCTTTCAACTACAATTTAATTAGATGTTTTTGATGGAATTGATTTTTATTTCTATCTTTTTTTGCTTTTGTTTTTGCTTTTTTGGGGTTCTACTTTTGCAATTGCCTATGGTGTGTGTTTGTTGTTTTCTGTTTGGTTCTACTTTTGCAATTGCCAATTCTGTTTGAATGCTTTTACGAGTATGTGTTCTGCCTTTCCAACTTCTTTTTCAGTTTGTTAGATATTTTGTTTTAGTAAGAGCTTTAGGGCGCTTGCAACACAATTAGATCGTAAGTGCCAAATATAAGAGGTGTTACTAGAGAGTAATATACAAAAAAAAAAAAAAAAGGTTGAAGAGAGATACGGACGATAGATGTTTGATAGGAAAGAAGGAGCAAACCGCGCCAGAGCACCTGCCAGCCACCGACTTTTTCAGTACAGTGTGTTGCTATTGTTGCAGTCACATTACTGATTATACGTCGTCGTGAATCTGCGATGTGACGGCCGGGCGTGTCGCTGCCGCATGCAGAGGACGTAAGTTCGATTCTCGTGAGGAGAGAGATAACTAATTTTGATCAATTATCTCCGTCTTTCTGTTGGAATGTTGTTCTTTTGTATCCTCTCAACCCGGATTGGCCCCGTTTGGTTTGTTTTAGTAGGAGTTTTACGGCGCTCGCAACTGCATAAGGTCATAATATGAGTGCGCTGCCCCGTTTGGGTACTTTTTTTTTTTAAAACCAGAGACAAAAACAAAACAAAACAAAACAAAACAACGACTACTTTTTGCCGTGCCGTTCCTCTCAGGTATCATGAAAAGCAAAACAAATGTAAGTCTTGACCACAGCATTAAGCTGCATTTAGGTGATGCTGAAACAGCTTTGGAAGATTATAAAAATCCAAAGTTCTCAAAATATGGACTTTATTTAAGTAGATTGCTTGCTACAGCGACGGTGTATTCAATTCCTGTATTTTAAATGATGAAGTGCCTCCATGTTTCTGCTGGGACGATGTCCCCCACCCACACCGCTCTGGCTCCCACAGGCAGTACTGACTCAGCCCGCTTCCTAAACTATCCTGAAAATTGTCCGTTTTTAACCAAGTCTGCGAAATGCCACGACGATTTATTTGTTAAAGTATCTTAAATCGTATTTGAAACATTTTCAACTTTATCAAGTCTACTTTTTAAACTATCTTGAAAATTACTTGCAGTTTTCTAAATGCTACATTGAAAAAAAAATCTCAATTTATCTTCATTTTTTCCCTTCTTATTATCAAGTTTGCAAAATGCTACATTTTTAACCCTTTCGTTGCCTTGTGATGTACCTAGTACGCTATGAAAGTACGTCATTTTTGCTTCGTGCCGTCAGTTTTTATAAAGTTTGTAGAATACTACAATAAAAATAGAGTAAACAAATCATCTTGAAACGTTTTTAATACAGGTCAATTCTGGTAAATGCTACGTAAAAAAAAAATCTCAAATCATTTTGAAAAGTTTTCAATTAAACAAGTTTGATGAATGCTACATTAAAACAAAAAAAAGTATATCAAATTATTTTGGGATGTTTTCAATTTAGGTCAAGTCTGGTAAATGCCACATAAAAAAGAAGAAAAATGCACTTCATCATTTAGGACTCAGGATGGCCAGATTAAACTTAACACCAGTGCGAAAGAATCGCGTTCGTATCTTTAGGAGGGTGTTTCTTAACTCACATCAAGGCCCCTTGTGAGAACCTACCGGACTTGCCAGTCAATTAGATCTACGATACATAGACTTCAGTCCCCCCCAAAAAAAGTGTCGGCTCCTTATGCTGTGTTTTACGAGCTATATTAAGGAAAAATGAAAAATTAGTTTTTCAAGATAATTCCACGACAAGCAATCAACAGGGTTGTGGACTGTGCAGCATAATGTTGCGACAACTAAAGCAGTTTTTTTTGACTTACTCAACGGAATGGCCGACACTGTGATTCGAGCCTAGACGGCCGATTATTTCTTTTCAACAAACAAACAAACAAACAAACAAACAGACAGACAAACAAACAAACAAACGAACAAACAAACCAAACGAACAAACAAACAAAAATAAACAAACAAACAAATAAATAAACAAACAAAAAAAGAAACAAACAAACAAATTAACAAAAAAATTAACAAAGTAACGTATTAACAAAGTAACAAATAAACAAATTAACAAACAAAGTAACGAATAAACATTGGGAGATAATCCACCTCAGCTTATACACAATGTCCCTTAAAGCTCTTTCGCAACACAAAAATCGATAACGCAATATGATCGACGTCCTTCACTTTTGTGGTCGTAAACTACGTCCTTACAGTGCGACCCGCTTAGCCTTGAGTTGAGCTTAGATTATCCCAGCATGGCAGTGCGCACACTAGTTTACTGGCGGACACTGGCCGTTCGTGGTTTACGGACATAATAATACAACAGAGGGTACGGGGTGTAGTCACTGTGTGGTTGTTATATAACGACGGAACCTGGGCGGTACCCAGAGGGGATAAAATAGTTGATTAATAATGATGATAATGATGATGGGAATGTTAATAGTAGTAAAAATAATAATAATAAATATAT
>NW_004797449.1:771362-775336 GCF_000002075.1 Aplysia californica
GATAGATAGATAGATAGATAGATAGATAGATAGATAGATAGATAGATAGATAGATGAAAGAATGAGGTGTCAGCACATCTACACCCAGTCTGGTGAAACAAACGTAAACTTTTTAACTCTCTAACTACCTACGAAGCGGACACCATAAGCATCAGATAAAGAGCACAGACCAAAGGTAATGCTGCAGCACGTTTCGAACCATCATACACAAAGCTGAGACACGAATTTGTAAGTTTCGTAATATGCATGTCGTGTCAAACTTTAAGGGGCCCCAAAGCGACACGCCATCAATGAGTTAGTTTTTATTTTTGATAAGAGTTTTCCGGCACTTGCAACACAAATAGCTTTAATGAGTTCCAAAGATTAGAGATGTTGCAAGAGAATTGCGTATAAAAAGTTATAGGGGAGGAGAGACAAGGACGATAGTTGTTTGACAGGAACGAAAGAGCAAACCACATCAGAGCACCCGCCAACCACCCACTTCAATGGGTTAAGAACATGGGCGGAAACAGGGCTCTAGGGTTAGATTTTCAGTAGCAGGGATTATCCGGAGATTAACCCCGAGGTGTGAAGATGTAGCCAGGAAGAATCTTTGGTAGCTCGGGTGACACAGTGACAAATCCCTGAGTGCTTGAGAACAACTCTGGCGTTTGGATTGAAAACCTAGTATCTGACAACATCAAACATTGTCACAAACTGGGAAAAATACAGTTATAAAGGTCACCTACTTTTAAATTGTCCCTCTTAGTATTATTTATTAACTCATTGGACATAGATATCAGTTCCAAACCAAAACTAAGATAGGATGCGCTCATATGACCGTATGCAGTTGCGAGCGCCGTAAAACTCATACAAAAAAAGATAGAAGGATAAAATCTTATTCTTAAAAAAAAGGGTCGATCTTTCACAGATTTGCCTCTAGGTTTGTTTTCTTTTTCATTCAAAAGTGCTTTGGGGGTGGGATGACATTACGGTGTATTCGAGGTGGAAAAGGGATTCAGCTGGTATAGATCTGGTCCCGTGGTAGATTTTATAGACGCCGGTGTGGGCGACGTGAAGTGTCGGTTTATTGTCTGGACAAGCGGGGAGAAACTTGAGGTTAATTGCCGAGGTGTCGTGGGGCTTTTTGTTTCGTTTTTGTTTGTTGGGCTGTTGTTGTTGTTGTTGTTGTTGCTGCTGCTGCTGCTGTTGTTGTTGTTGTTGTTGTTGTTGTTGTTGTTGTTGTTGTTGTTGTTATCGTTATTGTTGTTGTTGTGTCTGTGTGGTAGCCTATCTGTTCGAAATATTTGGAGCCCCCGAAGAGCGTGCTCTTCGCCAGGGCCAAGTTGTTGACTTTTTGTTTTATTTTGTTATTGCTCTTGGCATATTTTCTCTTAGCCTGATTTTTCTTGTTTGGAGATTAGATATCCCACCCTTGTTTGTTTTTTTAGTTTTAGTAAATGCGCTTATAAAAGAATAAGATATAGTTCTAAGTACCTAAGAAGAGTTGTTACAAGAGAGTAACAAGCAGAAAAAGAAGGAGGCGAGATAAGGGCGATAGATGTTTGATAAGAAAGAAGGAGCAGACCACACAAAGCACCCACCAACCACCCACCGCCCTTCTTTAATATCTACAACAACTAAAATAATCACACAACAACACATAACCCAATACTAACCAAAACCAAAACAGAAAAAAAACCCCAACCCTACAACCAACTCCCTCCCCCTACCAAAACAACAACAACAACAACAACAACAACAACAACAACAACAACAACAACAACAACAACAACAACAACAACCAACTGGCGGCTGTGGTGTAGCAGTCAAGCTCCTCGCTGTCGCACGCACAAGACATGAGTTTGGTTCCCGTAAAGGGAGAAGTTTTATCGAGTATCTCGGTCTTCCTGCTGTGACGTTGTATCCCTCTCAGCCGAGGTTGGCCCTGGCACACAAGGTCGAAACAGCCCAACGTCTAAATTATCCTAATTGTGTCATATAGGGCGTAAATCTTTTACACTTATATAAGGCTACACAACGGGAACACCCAAAATGTATAATAAGCTAAGAAAACTCGGCTCCCAAACAAAACAAAACAAAAATTTTTTAATCTTGTTTTTTTAAAATAAAAGAAACAATCGGAGAGAGCCGGTTTCACATCCGTTTCCGATAGGACCGAACCAAATGGATGGGTAGGAGGTTGGGGAAACTTCATAAATAACTGAGGTTTAAAAACGGTTTATAATTGGGATATGAGCCAGGCTGATAGCATTGTAGTCCAGCAGCTGAGCTGAGCTGTGGGTGCCAGCCGTTAAGATTACTAAAGTACGATAATGATCAAATTATAGAATAAAACTTAGCCAAATCTTTTACGTCCCATGTCCTGCTTTGGTTCTGGGTGTTTTGCAAGTTACGTAGAAGTTAATGTATAGACATTTTAGTTGTTGCTATGCTTGAAGAAAAAACAGTACAGGAACAGGAAAAGGGGAAATTGTTTGGAGTTTGGTGATAGAAAGAAACTTGAAAACAGGAGTGGGAGTGGGAAGTGGGGTGTGTGTGTGTGTTTGTGTTTGTGTTTGTGTGTATGTGTGCATGTGCGCATGTGTGCATGTGTGTATGTGTATGAGTGTATGAGTGAATGTGTCTTGTATCTACGTGTGTGCGTATGAGTAGCACCATGTGTGTATGTATTGTGCTTATATGTGTTTAAGTGTGAAAGTGTGTATATGAGCATGTGTATGTGGGAGTATGTGGTGCATTTGTATGTATTTTTGTTTATGTGCAAGTGTGTATGTGTGTTCATGATTACTTGTATGTACGTGCGTATATGCGTTCATTTGTGTCTATTGTTTGTGTGCATGTATTGCTGTTCTTGTGTGTATGGGCATGTGTGTGTGTGTGTGTGTGTGTGTGTGTGTGTGTGTGTGTGTGTGCGTGTGTGCGCGTGCACGTGTGCATGTGTGCACCTGTACATGCATATGTGTGTATTTATGTGTATGTGCATGTGTGTATGTGTGTACATGTGTCCAAATGTGTACTTGTGTATATTTGTATGTGTGCATGTGTATGCGTATGTATGTGTGTCTATGTGTGTGGCTGCAATTTTTTTTCTTTAGATGGCAAAACCGAAAAAGAAACCATTTGCAATACGTATATTGTATATACTAGAAACAGTGCGTATTATGAGCGTGAACGATTACATCGATATTTTAAAAATTAAATCCAGCAAAGGATAAAGAATCTTTTTCAAAGAAAAGAAAAACAAAATAAAAGCAAAAACAGACCCAAATCATTCTTACCTGAACCGAGAGGCGTATAAGAAAAGCACATTTCCACCATCAGACGACCACCAAAACCGCTCGTTACGATCGTCTGCTAAGCAGCTCAGATTTTCCCACCCGGAAGTGACCTCTGTAGAAAGTGACCCCTGCGTAAAAGTGACCTCTGCGTATAGACCACGTCGTAATCCTGGAATACTTCACGCCGGGTCCAAAGATGGACAACATCTATAATAATAATGTGTACTTGTAGAGAGCGCATGAGCAGGGGCTAGTGAGTGAGTGAGTGAGTGAGTGAGTGAGTGAGTGAGTGAGTGAGTGAGTGAGTGAGTGAGTGAGTGAGTGAGTGACCAGGCCGAGTCAACACCGTCCAGCGAAGACGTTGGAGAAAGTGGTAGGGTGTAGACTGTGAGGAGACAGGACGTACTAGTGAGTGACTGAGGGAGTGCAGTCTGTGGGTTCCGCGCGGCCCCATGTGTGCGTGTTACGCATGTGTTTGAGTCCACGGCCGGAGAGGCCCAAAATTGGGTTTGCGTGAGTGTAAATTGTTCCCGTACTGCAGGGTCTTAGACAATCACAAGTGCGTGTTGGCCTGCCATTGTGCAAATCGTGCGTGCGTGCGTGTATGTGTGCGTGCGTGTTGATGTTGTCTGCTGCTGCAGGCTCAAGGGGGGGAGAGGGTGTATGTATGTGGGATGGTTGGGGTGGGGGTAG
>NW_004797449.1:775436-778271 GCF_000002075.1 Aplysia californica
TTCTACACTTTGAGACAATCAGAAGGTTGCCTGTAAAGTCTAATAAATGTGATCCTAATAGACTAGCCTCATACTATTACGCCGGTGGTATCAAGTTTAAACCTCACCTTTTCACCGTCCGTCTCCTTCGCTTGGTGGCGTACATAGTGTTGGTCAGCCACTCGTCCAACATGCGAACGTTCCGCTTGACCACCGGTCAGTTTCCAGGAAGCAATTCGGTCAAGAAGGTAAGATATCCGGATGGAGTTACGCGCTTCTACCACATACTACACGAGCATCTATGTAGCAAACTACAACATTGTTCCAACGTAACTGAGATTTTCAAATATTTCTCGTTGTGACAGTTCTCTATTTCTGTCCGTGGAGAGTGAAATATTCCTTTTCTTACGAAAAAATCTTCGTTTGAAAGTGCAGAAGCTCAGCGTTATCGTGGAAACCAAACTGCCACATTGTTGGGGAAAAAAATTAAATAGAAACACAATATCCGAAACTTAACATCAGAAAGTCACGAAATATTTCAAGTTCTGTTTTTCGTTGTTGTAGTAGTTGTTGTTGTAGTTGTTTTGTTTTATTATTCCGTTTCTTTGTTAGTCTCTCCAAAAAATTGTGAGTCCTTCCTTAAAGTTAAAGTGGAGAAGTTTTTTTCTTTGAAACAAAAAAAGGAGAGAGAAAAGATATTCTGGGAAGTAAAACGGTATCCACCAATTTGGGCGCCAGTCACTTGTGTGCATGCGTGCACGGTCAAATTTGGAGCGGCGCGTGAACACAGGTCTGGTAGCGTGACGTGGCTGTCGTGAGTCCTGCACCGGTGAAATATTACCACTTTCTCCCACTCAAAAGGATTTGAAAAGTCATGAATAGAACATCGTCTCCGAGTTATCGACAAAACTTTTCTTTCGTGATCCGTTAATTTTTTTTCTTCCACTCCCCCTCTCTTTCTCTCTCTTTCTCTCACACTTTTTTTTTAAAGAAAAAAAGTGTTGGAGTGACTATTTTCTATTACAATAATACGATAAGTACAGCAGCGAGTCTCCAAGAAAGAACATTTTTCTTCTATTATTAATTCTTATTTCCACGCGCTTGATTATAATGAGGCATTGTTGGGTGAGCCTACACCTCGGAAAACGATCGTCCGGCACATCATCAGAGTTTCGTGTTGGGATCGGCAGTGTTAATTAGCCGGTACCACGCTCATACAAGACAGCGGACCCCAACCAACGACAGACACAGAAACAGTCAGACCAGCCTGCTGCAAGCGTGAGCTGTTTCCGTGAAAAGTAGCCACAACTGTCAGAACACTCTTCCCTGCTCTCGTCGGAATCAATCAATTTTTCAAATTCGTGGGTCCTCAGAGTGCGTGACTGGGGCCTATGTTGATGTTGCCATGATGCGCGGAACACCGCCTTCACACACGAACCGCACGCCATGGGATGCCACGCGACACGGCAGGACATGCGCCAATCACGACGAGCGGACACGCCCATGTGATCCGCTGCCAGCCAATCAGGAGGCGCGATACGGGGGCGACATGAGGCGACTGGAGACCCCCGCGCTGTGTCGGGTGGGCCGTCCCCTCTTTTGGAAGGTGGCAGGCGTTGATGGGTCAATGAAGATGTTCCCTGGTGGGTCGCACCCGGCCGGCATCGCACCGCACGCTACCGTGCGTACATGCGCGCATACGTGCCAACGCGCACGCACATAGAATCTACACACAATCAGACACACATTCACTATACAGCCCTTAGCGCAATAAATGCAAAACACACCACATAGACACACACACAGATAGACAAACAGACACACACACGCACAAACACACTGTCCTTCTCTCTCTCTCTCTCTCTCTCTCTCTCTCTCTCTCTCTCTTCATTTTCCTTTCTTCTTTCTCTATTATTCCTTCTCCCTCACACACATGCACGCTCATACAGACACGCCTAGAAATACATACCTTCTTCTTCTCTCTTGACTGATAGCTGTTTTCTTTCTGCCCATTGCTATTTGGGTCTCAACATCATTATTAACGCTGGCTATGAAAAGGACACTACCAAAGGCATGCCGTCTCATGGACAACACACACACACACACACACACACACACACACACACACACACACACACAGAGAGAGAAACACACACACACAAGCACACTCACACACAATTTGAAGTTTGGGGTGCATTTTTTTCACTGTCTGCTACTCACATTTATTGTAATTTTGTTTTCTTTGTTTTGTTTGGTTTTTGTCCCAAAGATGATGATGACCAAATTGTTGAGAACGATACGGCTGGGTGGTGGTTTGATTCTTCATCTGGCGCCTACACTAGGTCCTTGCGGGCTACCTTAAGGGGCAGGGCCGCAGGACACAGTCCTTCATTCCTGGCGCTTACATGACTTTATGCAGTTGCGAGCGCCGTAAAACCTCCACTAAATAAAATAAGTCCCTCATTCCCAACTCCTCGCACAGAGTGACCAAAATGTGGAAATAAGTAGTCATCAGGGTCCTTAATATAATTTATGGAATTATCATCAGCAAGTCAGCCCTTTCATGGATCTTGGAGAGGAGAGAGGGGAAGCTTTGGCTTTGTACCGCCAGAGATAATACCTATTCTCTAACCAAGTTACCAAGTAGTAGTTGCAGTAACAAAGGTATACCGAAATATCCCGTCAAGAGGGTCGCTTCTAAGTGATAACATTGTTAGTCACATTTTGTAGTTTAAAAAGGAATTGGAAGGGTGCAACGACCCTATCGACACTAATATAGTGTAAAGCGCATAGAGCTTGCTTTCGAGTGGGGACATGCGCTATACAAATGCTATTCATTATTATTATTATTATTAT
>NW_004797449.1:779790-781268 GCF_000002075.1 Aplysia californica
ACAAAAAACAACAACCAAAAAACAAACAACACACAAAAAAAACCAAACAAAAAGTAGTCTATAATAATTAATATCGATCTACTGTGGCTTTCTTTTTCCGCCAACTGTATTTCAGGATGGTTTGGCTAAACTCATCTCTCGGGATCTTCTCAGAGATGTAATCTGTATAATATATGCGAGTACAATGATCCTGACTGATAATAAATCAAGCACTGAATATCTTACAAAAAGTCCAATAACAGTATGTTGTTCGTTTAAAACAACAACCAAACACACACGATCAAATCTCTGTGATCGAGCAGAAAACACCAGTATCGACTTTGTGCTTTTTCTGTTTCGGTTTTAGTAAGAGTTTTACAGCACTTGCAACACAAATAGGCCATAATGTAAGCACCGGGGATTATAGGGTAGGGCCTATTATTAGAGAATAACTTACAAAGAAACGTAGGTTTTTTGAGAGCATCCGAGCAAAGGAATGAATGTAAGGAAAACCATGATCGCCGATATCTGTCACAGATCTGGCACTGGATGATGATGATGATGATGATGATGATGATGATGCTGATGATGATAATGATGATGATGATGATGATGATGATGATGATGATGATGATGATGATGATGATGATGATGATGATGAACTTACAAAGAAAGTAGGGAAGAGAGATAAGGACGATTATATAAGTTTGATAGGAAAGAAGGAGCGAGCCACAAGGTGCACTCGACAGCCACCCACTCCGCGGACTCAAAACTTTGACATTAGAAATTGTGGCGTCAGTGGTCTTCCCAGAACTACAGAAGAAACTGTCCAAGACGGTCACCCATTGTCGAGGAGAAAAGTGGTCGTCTAAGACAGGTTAACACCTTGGACGGTGTCATTATAAGGTAAAATAAAGCAAGGTTGCAAATAGGGAGTGGCCGCTTGTACATGTTATTGTCATATACAGTTGGTCGTTACAGCAGGTTTGATTGTACTATCTTATGGTGACAGCGGTGCTCACCTTTTTTTTATCATTCAATTTTGTTAATTGGAAGTAATACTGATTTCAGATCAAAATGAAAACTCAAATAAATGTCAGTCTCTCTGGTTGAAAGGCTTAGCAGGAATTCACAAGCTCTTAATTAACTAAGCGCTTACATTTTTGTGCTTTGTTGATGTTGTTTCTGTTATTTCAGTTGTTGTTGTTGTTTCCGTCATTGTTGATGTTGTTGCTGTTGTTGTTGTTGTTGCTGTTGTTGTTGTTGTTGCTGTTGTTGCTGTTGTTGTGTTGTTATTGTTGCTTTATTGTTGCTTTTGTTGCTGTTGTTATCCTTTCTTTTTGCCGCTGCTGTTGATGCCTTTCTTGTGTTGCTTTCTGGAGGTGTTTTATCTCCTCAATTTGAAGTGAATGGTACGAATGAGACATTGAGAGAGACAGAGTCGTGCGCGCGCGTGTTTGTCTGTGTATTATGATTGTGTATGATGTGTGTGTGTGTGT
>NW_004797449.1:782361-783687 GCF_000002075.1 Aplysia californica
CTCCTCCTCCTCCCTCCTCCTCCTCCCTCCACCCTCCCCATCCCCACACTCCAACCTCTCGCTGTCCGGCCTTGCCTTGCCTGCCTGGCTTGCTTGTCTTGCCTCGTGAAGGCGTAGAGGTTTATCGATCCTCGCTCAGCGCAAGGCTCCACATGTCAGCGCACAGTCACGCTAAGTGTATCGATCGTGGCAAGGGGGCGGGGCTTGTCACGCTCTCGGCCGGTGGGCGGGGCTAAACCAACAACGCGTGTTTCTTCTCTCCCCGCCTCAACTCAGTTAGTATCATGCTGGACTACGGAATGGATGTCCCTGGTTCGAATCCCAAACTGGGTGCTCTTGAACTCGTTTTTTGTGGGACTTTCAAGGCTGTCTTCTCATTAATTTGTCTTGGTCTTTTCGACTGGGAGACGGATGTGAAGATTAGAGGTCCTGTCTCTTTAGTAACCTAATTGTGCTGAAAGGGACGTTAAACCCATAGGGTTTTTTTAAAAGTCCTATCGGAGACGGACGTTTGATTCGTAGCTGTTGCCTCATACTACCAAACAATGTGGATAAGAGCGTTAAACGCATACAATTACTTTGCTCTTCCCCTTTAGGAGAGAAGCGAGCATGCTGAAGCTTCAGTCCGTATAGATGAGTGGTTTTTTAAAAATCCTATCTTTTTTTGTAAGCTTTTAAAAGCACTTGCAGCCTAATTAGGTCATATAAGTGCCGAAGATTAGAGGTGTTACGAGCAAGTAACAAACACAAACAAGAAGGACGAGAGATAAGGACGACAGATGTTTGACAGGAAAGAAGGAGCAGACCACACCAGAACATCCGCCAACCGCCCACTCTGTTACTGCTACGTCTTTAGGTTGTGTATCGGCGTCTGTGGTGTAGTGATTAGCCGCTCTGTTGTCTCACGCTGGAGACCAGAGTTCGATTCCCGAGTGGGGAGAATAATAAATTAAAAAAAAAAAGAATTTCGGTCCTTTTGCAGGGATGTTGTATCCCTCCCAGCACGGGTTGGCCCTGACGGGCAGGGTTCCTAAATAACCTAAATTATGTCAATGGGTGCGTAAAATTATTTACATTGCTTTCAGTACATCTTTGGAAGAGTGTAATATTTAACCACTTCAGAAATAAAGAAGGTGAAATTATTCAATTTCATTGAATCCCTCGAGAAATATTAATTTACAACCCATATTTAAGTAAAAAATCTAAAATTACCGTAAATAAGGATAATACAAGGCTACTTAAAAAAAATACCCCAACAAAATTGAATCATGTAGTTTTAGTGTTAATAATTTTCACGGCATTTGCAACACAAATAGGTGATTTGAG
>NW_004797449.1:785789-786953 GCF_000002075.1 Aplysia californica
AGAGAGAGAGAGAGAGAGAAGGGGGAGGTTGAAGAAAGATTGAGCAAGAGAGGATATAGAGAGAGGAGGGAGAGACAAAAAGAGATAGAGATATAGAAAGAAAGAAAGAACGAAAGGAAGGAAGCGAGAAAGATAGATGATAGAGAGAGAGAAAAAAGAGAGGGATAAAGAAGAGAGGGAGAAATGGGGAGAAAGAAAGAAAGAAAGGAAGAGAGAAAAAGAGAGATGGAGAGAGGGAGAGAGAAATAGACAGATTGAACGAGAGATAGATAGATAGATAGATAGAGAGAGAGAGAGAGAGAGAGAGAGAGAGAGAGACAGAGAGAGACAGAGAGAGAGAGAGATAGAGAGAGAGAGAGAGAAGAATATTATCAGATTCTACGATACAACAGAACAGTCAGGGTGTGCTCTGACGCCAACATTCTAACAAAGCTCATTGAAAGAAAACAGCAAAGATAATGGTGATGTTCAAGTTCTATTGACCCTACCAGACAATATCGTCGTCGCTATTCAATATTGTCGTATGCCAATATTTTAAAGAAAAAAGAAAGAAAGAAAGAAAGAATATATATTTTGATGCAGAGTTTTATGATTGAGCGATTCGATTGGTCTTCGTCTCATTCCTCTTCTCATAATAGTTACGGCTTTAATTAAACAGATTAAACATTTTGTTTAAGTTTTTTTTTCTTTCCTGAAAGCCTCGTACGTGTATTCTGACAGTCATGTACTACAATGTTGAATCCGGCGATAATATCTTGTCAGCTTCCCATGAAGTGGCCAATATAATAATATGTCGTGCAAAGATCCCTCGCGGACCTATGGCCGCGGACAATGCTGGCTGTGTGTGACATTGAATCTCTCTCTCTCTCCCTCTCTCTCTCTCTCTCTCTCTCTCTCTCTCTGTGTCTCTCCCTTTGTATCTGTCTCTCTCTGTCTCTCTCTGTCTCTCTCTGTGTCTCTGTGTCTCTCTGCCCCCCTCTCTCTCTAAGTCTCCCCCCTCTCTCTCTCCCCCTCTCTCTCTCTGTCTCTCTGTCTGTCTCTCTCTTTCTGTCTCTCTCTCTTTTTCGCGGCTTCTACTTGTGACATGATGACAACATTGTCGTCTCCATCCGTTTATGTCTTCAGACTGCTCAGCGGTAGGCATAGTTATCTTTTTGGCAGGAC
>NW_004797449.1:788764-802588 GCF_000002075.1 Aplysia californica
TAATAATATTTTTTAAAGAGAAATAATAATAATAATGATAATAACAACAACAACAAAAACAACAACAACAACAACAACATTTATATAGCGTATAGCCACGCTTTAGAGGGTGCTCTACTATTGTCCTCTGTTATTGACACAAGAACACTTAAAAACGGGTCCGCTTGGCTTCCAGGGAAATACGGAAATATCACTCTATATATTTCTATATTGTTTAAGCAGAAACTAGTAAAATTTACAACACATCTTTCATACCCAAATATCACACTGTATGTTATCTCAAAAAAAAAAAAAAAAAAGAAAAAAGAATTTAGACAGAATTCTTGACTCGTATTCAAGACAAATGAGTTTTTTTTTCATCCAAAAGCAAGGCAAATGAACAAGCTGTAAGAAAATACAATACATGTATCTCCATATGCCCAAAAAATTAACTGGTGCAAGATTCCACCGAGCTGTGACAAACGCTTTAGAAATACGTGTTGTAAATATTACAATTACACTAAGACTTGCAGCGAGTGAAATTAGATGAATATGTAAGGGAGACAATTATGTAAAATATGTTCTTTATCGTAATTCTCTCTGATTGCTGCCCTTGAAAACAAAATTTAAAATCGTTGATTTCTTTATGACTTCAATTTCAAGTACATTTTTAGACATCAACGTTTTTGAAGATAATCCTTGGAAAACAATTTTGGTGACAGTCCACTTGATGGTCTACCATAACGCTTCTGTTCCATTTGACAGTCTAACATATATAATTTTTCTGTTCTGTGCTACTTGAACAAAGAAAAATGAAACGACACAAAAACAAAACCACATTTAGCGATGAAAACAAGCTTGTGCAGGGTAATGGTGGGGTTATCAATCTTTATTTTGATAAATTCACTCATCAGTAAGCGGCCATTGTGGTAGTCGATAGACGACTCGGAATGTTTAAAACTAATCGATTCCAGCTGAAAAAGAAAAATGTGGAGATCGAGTATAAGCACAGCGACGATACCATGTTATTAAAGATCTTACAGTACAAGATGATTTTCTACTTTATAGGAGAAAGAAAATATTTATAAAATCGAGAAGGGAAAAAAACAAAAGAAAAGGAGAGAGAGAGAGAGAGAGAGAGAGAGAGAGAGAGAGAGAGAGAGAGAGAGAGAGAGAGAGAGAGAGAGAGAGAGAGAGAGAGAGAGAGAGAGAGAGAGAGAGAGAGAGAGAAATGTTGTTCTTAAAGCGTTGATGGCGTCATCTACAAGAAAGTGCACCTCTTCAGAACAGCTGGCTACGGGGATAAATAGTCGAAAGTTGTTTAAATATCCCTAGTCCAGAAATTTAAATCAAAATGGAGAAAAGTGTTTCAATCCTTTTACAAATTGAACCTAATTTATGTATCTTTTCTAGCCTTTTCCAACTCTAAAAATTTAAATTTCGACCAAAATAATACTGCACAAGTATAGACAACTGATACCAAAAAAGAAAATAAGGAACTGCAATAAAAAAATATAAAAAAGAACAAAACATGCAACATTTTGGGCAAAGTAGATCTGAACAGTTGGTCAACAAATATATCAAGATGAATTGTAACTGCACTTTCAGCCCAATTTAAATGAACATTTTTGCTGAGTTTTGTTTTGAATCAAGAACAAATGCAATACAAAACACAGTTCCAATGAGCTTTTAAACAAAAACCCAATAAAAAACCATGCATTGTCATCAAGGTAAAACATCATAATGTTAACTTCTGTTGCTTGTAATGCGTGTGCTTGAGTTTATGTGCGTGTGTGTATGCGTGTATATGTGTGTACGTGTGTGTGTGTGTGCGTGTGTGTGCGTGTGTGTGTGTGTGTGTGTGTGTGTGTGTGTGTGTGTGTGTGTGTGCATGTGTGTTTGTATACGTGTGTGTATGTGTGTGTGTGTGTGGGGGGGGGGGGATTCAACACTGAGCCTGTAGGCACATACACTAGGATCCTCTTAAAACGAAAATGGTTGATCCGAAAACAGCAGTAACTGAATGTAAATAAAAGCCCCTGTTTTTATGCTTTCGTGTTAGTTAGTTAGTTAGTTAGTTAGTTAATTAGTTAGTTAGTTTGTTTGTTTTGTTCTATTTGAGCGTCTAAATTTAAAACACGGCTAAACCGAAGAAAATCGGCGGTCCAGCATTTTCTTTTTAAAAAGCGGACTCCACTGCAACTGTATACAATATTCTACCATCTCCAACTCAGATCACTGCTATATTAAGTACGAAGTACTCAGCTGTGACAACGATATAACATGTGAACTCTGAACTTTTAGACAGAACATCTTTCCATGTGACACTACACCCCAACTTAGCTGTGGACCAGCATCTGTGGTGTAGTGGTCAGGGGCAGATCCTTCTTCGATTCCTGAGTGGGGAAACATTTGTATCGATTATCTCGGTCTTTCTGCTGGAATGTTGCATCCCTCTCAACCAAAGTTGGTCTTGACAAGTAGGTCCGGAAGCAAGCCTCTTAAACGATGTAAACCGTGTCTATGAGAGTGTAAAAACAGCTACTTAAAAAAACGCCAACAAAACAAAACAAAACAAAACATAAAACCCAACAAAAACACGCCAAAAAAAAAAATCTCAGTTGTGATGGCGGGATGACATGTGACGTCAGGACGTTTGGACACAACATCTTGCCACGTGATACTACACCCCGACCAGACCAGCCAGGGATCAAGCAGCTTCACCATTTGCAGTCGCTGGTCGAATTTCTTGACTGAACTCTAGAAATTTCATTGGTGATACTTTCAAAATAGATGTATACAATATGCACCTTTCTTTGTGTCGCCTCCACATTTTCAAGTTTTAGCTCTTTCACAGAGAAAGAGGCAGTACCAGGAAATAATGGATGGAAGGGGGTCAGAGAAACAAGGAACAAAAATATTAGTGAGATAGTCATGCAGCAAACAAAAGAAAAACATTTGCTTTAACCCTGGCACCGTAAGATAACAGAGGCCGCAAAAAGCATTAGTAAGTAAAGTAACTGCCTCTCCCCCGCAAGCAGCTACATATATATAGATGCATACATACACACACAGATACACAAATACACAGACACACATATATACACACATACAGGTCTGGGTTCGAGCTCGGTTCGGACACAGATTTTTTTCCACCCCTTCCTGCCTATCCAGCAGTAATGGGTACCTGACTTCGAGTTGGGGAAGTAAAGGCGGCGTGGAAAGGAACTTTATTGGCCACCATACCACAATATGCCGAAGGCCCAGGAAGTTGTCTCACTAACAAGGCAATCCCAGTGTCCGGATCGGATACGGGAACAACTTTTTACACACTTACAAACAAACATACACTCACCCTTACACATACATGCACTCACATATACAACACACACACACACACACACACACACACACACACACACACACACACACACACACACACATATATATATATATATATATAATATATATATATATATATATATATATATACACACGCACACACAACAACAACAAAACAACAACAACAACAATAACAAGCATAATATTTAACCAAGCATACAGACATGTTGCTGACCCAGCCAGTATCAATTTTTCAACTGCATGCATATGTATAATATGTAGTTTTGCCCTGTACATGGAAAAGCAAAGACAGAGGCTAAATAGTTCATGATCAAAGCGACATGCAGAACAAACAAAACAACAACAACAACAACAACAACAACAACAACAACAACAACAACAACAACAACAACAGCAACAACGACAACAACAACATGAACAAGAACATGAACAACAAAAACATCAACAACAAAATCAGCAACAACATCAGCAGGAGCAATAGCAGTTACTTGTTTTGTAACAGTCAGTCATCCTAGCAGACAAGACCAATTGATCGATACAAAATTCTCCCCCCCCCCCACGGGAATTGAACTTTTATCTTTTGCAAGCCACGGCGAAGTGCCTTAGAGGAAGCTCTATTGACACACTATTGGCCGAGACACAGCCATTCAGAGTGATCAACAATGAGATGTTTTAGTAAATTATATTTATTATAAACAAATACATGATACATTGTTTATGCATGTTCTATAGCTACCCCCCCCCCCCCGCAACTCCAAGTCGTGTAGGAAGTGTTTATTAGAGCGTGGGAGAGGTTTATGCAAATGCGGAGAAGAAAACATAAAATACGTAATAGATTATAATAACGTTTCTTCTTCGTAGATTTCACTTGTCGAGAGAGGTTCTGGAATGTTCTAACCGCCTAACGTCATTGTCGCATGTCAGAATACGAGGTTTTCAGGAGAAGTAAAAAACTGTCTCAATATAAAATGTTTGATTCACCCAAATCTGTTCTCATTTTAAGTAGAATGAGACTAAATCCAATCGAAGCCCCTCCTCAAACTCTACAATATATTAGAGTTTCATTTTGTCGAATTTGTGACATATTATAATATGTACTACAGAGTTGAATGCTTGCGATGACATGTATATTCTGTTTATCCCCAACACTTTATCAGTTTTATAATCCCGAGAACTGCCTTTCCCTTTATGTCATACTTTTTTAGAGAACACAGAAAATGTTGTTTACCTAAAAGTAGATAAAAAATGCAGTGCCATAAGCGTCTTCTAACTTTACTAGATCTAGAGGTCAGACGAAGATTGACTTCCTAAAAGTTGATAAAGAATGCAATATCATTGATCTCTTCTAACTTTACTAGAGTTAAGAGAAAAGTTGTTTGTCTAAAAGTTGATATAACTGATCTTTTCTAACTTTGCTAGAGGTCAGACAAAAGTTATTTTCCTAAAAGCTGATAAATAATGCAATATCACCGATCTCCTCTAACTTTTCAAGAGTTCAGAGAAAAGTTTTTATTTCTAAAAGTCGATAAAGAATTCAATATCACCGATCTCCTCTAACTTTACTTCAGTTCGGACAAAAGTTACTGTTTTTTAATGTCGCTAAAGAAAGCAAAATCACCGATCTCTTCGAACCGCAAACAGACACGACACAAGCGCCATCACCAGTCCAGCCAGACCCATGCTTATTCCAAGACGTAGCTTATCACCGTTGTTGTTATTTGGGTCATGACGTTCTGGAGCCATCAGGGCAGGTAACTCCTCCAGCCAAAGCCCCATCCGGCCGGGCAAAAACTCCGAGTCCACCAGAGAAGCCGCTCGTGTCGGGTCCAGGAGGTCAGAGTTCATGTGTAGATATGTTGAATTTTTCTCCTGATCGTAAGGGGGGAAGGTCACGGGTACAGGAGATGGCGTGTTGGGGTTGCTGTGTGGGACAGAGACGGAAAGAGTTGGAGAAATCTTTTTTCTTGATTTTTAATGTCCATATTTTCACGCCCCCCCCCCACCTTTCTAACATGGACACAATTTAGATCATGTTGAAGGCGGGCCCCCAACCCTTTCTGTCAGACCAAATCTGGGCTGAGCGGGATACTCATCCCAGCTGTCCAGAAGAAAGACCGAAATAACGGCGTCTGTGGCGTAACAGTTAGACACATCACTGTGAAACACAGTATACCCGAGTTCAATTCGTGAGTGGGGAGAATTTTTATCGAGTATCTCGCCCTTTCTGCAAAGTCTAGGTTGGGCCTAACAGACATGGTCGGAAGACAGACTCCTAAATTATCTAAATTGTGTCGGTAAGGGTGCAAAAACACCTACATCACCTACGTTTGAAAAAAAATCAAGATGGTCGATAGCAATTCTCCCCACTTGGGAATTGAACTCGAATCGCCTGCATGCGACAGCGAAGCGTCTATCTTGTCGCTATACTACAGACGCTGGTCTAGTAAAAGTCTAAACTTTATAAACGACAAAAATTTACAAAGACAAAGGTGGAAAAGTAGGAGTAACTCTGTGAAGTTGACACTCCACTGGCGAGATAATGCATTTTTTATTTTTCCATCTTTTTTTGCTCGTGTACATAATTTATCCCAATAGTTACGGAACCACCTTCAAGAGAGGAAATTGCAGCCGCTATAAAAACACTGAAGTCCCACAAGGCAGCTGGTCCCGACCATATACCACCGGAAGTCCTTAAGGCAGAAAAAGATACGTTAGTGGAAATTCTCTATGCTCTATTTTTTTAAAATGGCAAAAGGAGGAAATACCATCAGACTGGAAGGAAGGCCACCTAATCAAGCTGCCAAAGACAGGAGACCTCAGCAATTGTAACAACTACAGAGGCATTGCACTCCTGTCCATACCTGGGAAAGTCTTCAACAGGATACTCCTGGAGAGAATCAAGCTGGCGACAGATGAGAAGCTTCGAGGAAACCAGGCAGGATTCCGCAAAAACCGATCATGTGTGGACCAGATGACTACTCTGCGTATCATTGTTGAGCAATCGCTTGAATGGAATTCACCACTCGTGGTCAACTTCATTGACTATGAAAAGGTGTTTGACAGCGTGGACAGAGAAACTCTGTGGAAGCTCATGCGGCATTTTGGAATACCTGAGAAAATCGTCAAGCATGTGAAGGCCACCTATGATGGAACAAACTGCCTAGTCATCCACGAAGGACAACTCTCAGAACCATTCCAGGTACAGACAGGAGTGCGACAAGGATGCTTGCTCTCACCTTTTCTCTTCATACTGGCAATTGACTGGGTCATGAAAGAAGCCACCAGAGGCAAACGTAATGGAATACAATGGGTCCCTTGGCAGCAGCTGGACGACTTGGACTTCGCCGATGACCTTGCATTGCTCTCACACACATGCTCAGATGCAGGAAAAGACCAAGGAACTCAACAGCCTACCAAGGAGTGTTGGCCTACGTATACATCCAGGCAAGTCAAAAGTAGTGAAGCTAGGGAAAGTTTCAAGCCCTGCTGTGACAGTGGAAGACACTCCCCTGGAAGAAGTGGACTCCTTTACCTACCTTGAAAGTGTCATCGATGGTAAAGGTGGAACTGAGGCAGATGTTAAAGCAAGAACCGCAAAGGCAAGGTCAGCCTTCACGCAATTATCAAAAGTCTGGAAAGCAAGCAACATCTCACTGCGCACCAAGATTCGACTCTTTAACTCCAACGTCAAGTCTGTGCTCTTCTACGGCTGCGAAACTTGGAAGACAACGAAGACAGTACTGAATAAAGACCAGACTTTCATCAACAGATGTATGAGGAGTATTCTAAGAATTAAGTCGCAGGATAGAATAAGAAATGAAGAGCTGTGGGAAAGGACAGGACAAAAGGATATAGAGGTAGAAATAGGACTAAGAAAGTGGCGATGGATGGGACACACATTAAGAAAGCCCAGCGGAAACATCACAAAAAAGTCACTGCAGTGGAACCCACAAGGAGCACGAGGCAGGGGTAGGCCACGGGAAACATGGAGGAGATGCGTGGAAAGGGACATGGGAGAAATGAAGCTCACTTGGAACGAGCTTGGAAGGATGGCTCAGGACAGAGATAAATGGAAGGAGCTTGTGTGTGGCCTATACCCTGCCAGGGGTGAAAGGCATTGATGATGATGACATAATTCATCACAAATATCTTAAATACGGTATCATCACATATCAAATCTCCATTCTTTTCTTAAAATTTTGGAGGATAATGCATGCGTGTAGATTGAAAACCTATCCTTTCTATCTAATTACTGACCCAGTCTCTGTACGATTACTGACCCGGTCTATGTAAAATAACTAATCCAATCTCTGTATGAGTAGGCTACTCACAAAGTCCCTGTACAATTACTGACCAAATCCCTGTACCATTACCGACCCAGTCACTGTACGATTACTGACCCAGTTTTCATGAAATTGGCCAGGTACGTCATCATGACACCGGACAGAGCTTCCTCCCGGTGGGCCGTGGCGGGGTCAAGGGTCATTGGTCCCGTCCAGCCCATCAGGTACCTCCGGTCTTCAGCGTGGTTGGCGCCCTTGGTGGGGTCATAATGATAATGATATTAATAATAATAATAATTAATAATAATAATAATAATAATAATAATAATAATAATAATAATAATAATAATAATAATAGTAATGATAACACTAAGAAGGATACTACAACAACACCAACTACTACTACTACTACTACTACTACTACTACTACTACTACTACTACTACTACTACTACTACTACTACTACTACTACTACTACTACTACTAGTTATAATAATAATAATAATAATAATAATAATAATAATAATAATAATAATAATAATAATAATAATAACAATAATAATAATAATAATAATAATAATAATAATAAGAAGAAGAAGAAGATTCTCCCCTCTAGGGAATCGAACTCAGGTCTCCTTTGTGCGATGGCAAAGCGCCTAACCACTACACCCGTGACGCCGGTCCAAAGAACGTATATTATTATTATCATTACGTAAAAGGAAACTCGTCTCTGGGAAGGAAACAGTTGGCTGGTTCTAGTTTCGCTTCAAAGACATCTGTAGGCGCGACATGGTTCAACACAGATACAATGTAGTTGAGAAGATACGGGTGGTAAGTGGGTGCTGGTGGGGATCTGCTCTTTTGCTATTTTATCAAATATCTATCATCCTTATCTCCCCGCCTTCTTTTCTTATTTATTGTTACTCTCCTGCAACACTTCTTATTTTCAGCACTTAAATGTGACTTTATTGCGTTGTAAGCGCTTTAGAATTCTTACTAAAAATAAAACTATTGAGTTGAGAAGATACGGCTGCTGACAGAAGGGGCAGATTGCACAGTGTCCTTCTCAAGTAGCTGAAATATGGCGTCTGTGGTGTAGCAGTCATAAGTGGTGCCCATTGGCCTGTTCGATTCAGTTCTATTTGGTCGTGGGGGTTCGCTAGATTTTCCTCCGTAAGGGGACAAAAGCTACCATTGTGGCACAAACCGAACGAAGCCGACCACGACCTTCAAAATCAAACACCTTTGTTTTTAAGGCCCCAAGCCGGGCGATCAGTTTGAGTCAGGGGTTTATTAATTGTAGAGTACATTGAAGCCTTCAGAAACAGAACCCATCCTAACCCAACCCAACCCTACCCAATGGAACCCAGTCCAATGGAACTCAACCCAGCCCAACCCAACCGAATCTGACCGAATCAAACAGAGCCGAACCGAACTCAACCCAGCCCAACCCAACCCAACTCAACCCAACCGATTCCCCAATGGGCACCGCCTATTAGGTACTTCGCTGTCGCTCACAAAAGCTAATGCATGCTCACCCTGAATATAGGATTGTCGCCCCAGTGTTCTGGCACATCGTGGTCGAAGTAGTAGAAGTAGGCCGGGCCCTGAGCGATGTGGTTCTGTAGGTATCTGAGGGCTGGGGCTAGGTATTGCTGGGGGTAGGAGAGTCGAGGGTGAACACATACATGGAGGGAGAGAGAGGGGTGTGTGTGGAAAGATAGATAGATAGATAGATAGATAGATAGATAGATAGATAGATAGATAGATAGATAGATAGATAGATAGATAGCGAGAGAGAGAGAGACAGACAGACAGACAGACAGACAGACAGACAGACAGACAGACAGACAGACAGACAGACAGACAGACAGACAGACAGACAGACAGACAGACAGACAGAAATACAAATAGAGAGAGATACAGAGAGAGATACAGAGAGAGATACAGAGAGAGATGCAGAGAGAGAGAGAGAAAGAAAGAAAGAAAGAGAGCTAGCAGGTCTGAACAACAAATATTTGAATCGTTTACAAGTAATTCAAAACAATGCCGCTAGACTGATAACAAGATCTAAAAAAACGAGACCATGTCACTCCATTATTAAAAGAACTGCATTCGCTCCCTGTAAAAGAAAGAATAATATTTAAAATCGGCGTCATGTGTTTCAAATGTGTAAATAAAACTGCTCCTTTTTATCTACAAGACCTTGTCAGTATTTATAAGCCAGGGGGAAACCTAAGATCATCAAACGATAACACCCTACTTGTGACACCTGTAAAATCATACAAATCATATGGAGAGAGATCTTTCTCATATCTTGGTCCATTTATGTGGAACAGATTACCCATGAAACTAAGACAAATAAAAACACTTGATAGCTTCAAAAGACATCTTAAACATTTTCTGTTCCTACAGGCCTATCCTTCATAAGCTTTTAAAGTTATTTTTCATAATAGTTGTTCTATTCTTATGTCTGGATGAAAATAGTTTGTGTGTGTGTGTGTGTGTGTGTATGTGTGTGTGTGTGTGTGTGTGTGTGTGTGTGTGTGTGTGTGTGTGTGTGTGTGTGTGTGTGTGTGTGTGTGTGTGTGTGTGCATTAATGTATATTGCATGAGAAGAAAGGAAGTAGTAAGAAAGGTTTTTGAAAAATGGGTATTCCAATGTAAAGCGCATTGAGCTACTTTTTTGGAAAGGCGCTATATAAATGTTACATATTATTATTATTATTATTATTATTATTATTATTATTATTATTATTATTATTATTATTAAGAGAGAGAGAGAGAGAGAGAGAGAGGGAGAGAGAGAGAGAGAGAGAGAGAGAGAGAGAGAGAGAGAGAGAGAGAGAGAGAAAAGGGGGGGGGGTAGAAGAATCAAGGTGCTATGTAAGCACATTAAGTACAGCTATTTCTATGCACGTCACAATAATGAATGATGATGATCGATATCTGCCTTCGAACATCAAGACATAATATAGTACAATTTTATAATCTGCCTAGTTTGAGACGAGGCGTTCTCCTTATTTTAAAATCATACTCTCTCTTTTCTTTCTCGTATTCTCTCTCACATTCTCTCTCTCTCTCTCTCTCTCTCTCTCTCTCTCTCTCTCTCTCTCTCTCTCTCTCTCTCTCTCTCTCTCTCTCTCTCGTTCTCTCCGACTCTATTAGCTGAGTCAAAACTTCACTCTCTCGCTTCTCCCCTTCCACCCCTCTCTTTCACTCTTCCCTTCTCTCTTCCTCTCCTTCTCCCCCTCTCTTCATCCCTCCCCTCTCTCTCTCTCCCCATCTGCATACCTTCTAGCTTCATCTCTCTCTTCCCGGTCTCCTCCCCCCTCTCCCTCACTCTCACCTCTCCCCTTATCCCACCCCTCTCGCCATACTTCCGTCTCAACACTCCATCAATGAGCACTTCTTTGTGGACATGTGCTATATAATGCAACTTCTTCTTCTTCTTCTTCTTCTTCTTCTTCTTCTTCTTCTTCTTCTTCTTCTCACCTGATCAGCGTACAAATTCATGGCTCCTACAATATCGATGTGCCCGTCATCTGTACAGTTGATGTACCGCTCTGTGGTTGCCTCGATAGCACTCTCAGGGGGGACACTACGGAAATATCTGAAAACACAAAAAAACCCAACAATTTTTGGGTATTTGGCGGATGCTCTGGTGTGGTTTATTCCTTCTTTCCTATCAACCATCTGTCGTCATTATCTCTACTCCTTCTTCTCTTTGTGAGTTACTCACTCATAGCACTTCTAATATTCGGCACTTATATCATCTGTTTGTGTTGCAAATGCTGTAAAACTTTAATTCAAACTAAAGCTAAAGAAAATGCTGTACAAAAGGAAAATCATTTCACACAGATGTAAATTGCAGTCAGGTATACATTGATAACATATTAGCACATGTACTCACCGGTCACAGAGTAAACTGAAAAGAATAAGATGTACAATACTTTCACGACGCTGGTGCTAGCCACTGTAACAAAATAACGACATCCTGGAACAAAGACTGAGAATTCATATGGTGGCTGT
Organism: Aplysia californica; assembly: GCF_000002075.1. NCBI lineage: Eukaryota > Metazoa > Mollusca > Gastropoda > Aplysiida > Aplysiidae > Aplysia > Aplysia californica. The sequence goes on from NW_004797449.1 coordinate 800,422, forward strand.
ACACTCTAGCCCTCTAGCAAACGTACTGGAACAAGGACGGATTGGCATTGTGTTGAATGTACTGTCTAGCCCCGCGAACAAACGTAAGACTTTACTGGTACAACGACTAGTTGATCATGTGTTGACTGTAATGTCTTAGGCACTCTAGCAAATATACAACTTACTGGAACAAGATTAATCTTGAACTGACTATTCTGTCTAGCCATGGTAGTAAAAGTAAAACTAAGACTTACTGTAACAAGGACTGATTGACCATGTGTTGACTGTACTGTCTAGCCACCGTAGTAACACTAAGACATACTGGAACAAGGACTGATTGACCATGTGTTGAATGTACTGTCTAGCCATTCTTGTAAACTTACTGGAGCAAGGAATGTTTTGACCGTTGGTTGATTGTACTGAAGAACCACTCTAGCAAAGGTACTACTCACTGAAACAAGGACTGGTTGACCATGTCGTGTTGACTATACTGTCTAGCAACTTTAACAAGTGTGTGACTTATTGGAACAAGGACTGTTTTGACCGTTGGTTGATTGTACTCAAAAACCACTCTAGCAAAGTTACTACTTACTGGAACAAGGACTGGTTGACCATGTGGCGACTGTACTGGTCACACTGGCTGAGCCGGTCCCAGGCGCCAGGTATCACGGATTCCAACAGGTCCAGTCTCCAGCCGGCCAGGAGAGAACCCTCGTTGTTGTTCACGCTCACGATTACTTCCCCTGAAATAAAGACAAATGAAAAGGAATGGGAGTCTTTGTCCTTTAATATTGAATTTTTGTTTATTTTCAGTACGAGTTTTACTACATTTGCAACACAGTAAGTGCCTATCATTAGAGGTGTTACAAGAGAGTTAAAAAAAAAATATATTTTAAAAAAAAGAGAAAAAAAGAGGAGAATTTTGGCAGAGAGCAGTACAAGTCTACGTTTAAGCCACAGACCATGAAAAGTGTCCCGTTGATCGACGTTCCGAGGAAGAAAATCGTCGTCCACCACGGCTCCCCAGCCAAGGTCAAGGACGAGACGAGTGTCCATGTCAGGCCACATGACGTAAGCCTCAGTAGACAACTGACCAGCCGGACGCTGAAACAGGTGGACAATATGAGCACAATAAATTTTAATAGTTAAATTATAATTATAATGTAGATCATCTTCATAGAGCTTACTTTCGTGTTCACAGATATAAGCGCACACAGTCACACGCGCGCGCGCATATAGACACACGCACCCACTCACACCCCCTCCCCCCACACACACATCACGCACGCACCTAATACTCACAGGTTTAAGCGAAAAAATCCCCACACATAATACAGTCGAACTTGCTCTAACGACTATCTCTCCATGACAATCACCTGTACACGCGACCACCCCTTCCCTTGCATTTTTTTCTACAATATTAAGATGACATTGTCTAAGACGTCCATCTGTGTAAGACAACCACGTTTTCTTCGACATTGGCTCACCTTCTTGAACGATTTCGATTATTTATTAGATGTATGAAAATAGTACAGGTTTAACTCCACTATCAACACTATTAATATTTTTAAGAGGCAGGACCTCCGAGTTTAACGTCCACCTCCAAAACGATGCAGCCAAATTGGGAAATTTGTGGTAAGTGCCTTTTCCAAGGACACAACGTTGGACTGTGCTGAGGCGCGAACCCCCCGAACCCGCAATCTTATGATCATAGGTTCTGTAGCCTAACTACTACTACTAGGCTACCGACGCCAAATCAGGTGTATGATTATCACATTACATGACTATGTAAAAATAAAACGAAGTCAGCAACCATGCGGGAGTATTGTGTTGGCTGCACACTGACCTGTCGAAGACACTCCACCATTCGATCCATTCGATCTGTCGGACAGTTCATACGGGTGGCCAGTCTCCTGCAGAGGGAAAATTGGACAGCCATGGAAGTGGGGGAAAAAGGGGGGGGGGGGATGGTGATGATGGGGTGTTGGGAATGGGAGTGGGAGTGGGAGTGGGAGGGAAGGGAAGTGACGGGTTTTTTGGGAGGGGATGGGTGGTGGGTGGTGGCGAATGTTTGTTTGAGCGACAAGTCTTAGGGGAGGCAGCCAATAAATTGCCACCATTATAACGATATTCATCTTGATTACTTCCCTTGAACATTTGACGCTGCAGGAGGTATGTTTCTTAATTG
>NW_004797449.1:802884-808243 GCF_000002075.1 Aplysia californica
CCCCACCTCTGTCTCCCTCCCTCAACTTCCATCTCCCTCTCCTCACATAGCCGCACCCAGTGGGTCCCATGAATACAGTGAAGGCCCGAAGATGTAGCCACTATCCATGAGTACCTCTCAATCCCCTGTCTCTCTCCTTCATCATTCCCACTCCGCTCCGCATGTCTCCCTCCTTCATCCCTCCATCATCCCCACTACTCACCTGGCCGCTTCCAGTGGGTCCCACGGGTACGGGGAAGACTCGTAGATGCATCAACAGTCTATGAGTGCCCCTCCCCTCCTCCTCCTCGGCCCTGTCTCCCTCCCCTTCCCCCTTTCCCTCCCCCCTCACCTCGCTGCCTCCAAAGGATCCCAGGGGTAGAGTAGATGGATCCACTGTCTATGACTGCCCCTCCTCTCCCCCTCCCCTCTCCCTCTCTTCCCCTTGTCCCTCTCCCTCCCCCTCCCTCCCCCTCACCTCCCCGCCTCCAGTGGGTCCCAGGGGTACAGGGAGGGCCCGTAGATAGATCCACTGTCCATGACTGCCCGGGCAAAGAGCTGTCTGCTGTGTGGTGACACTGTGTGGAGTGACGTAGCTTTCCCGCCGGCTGACTCGCCCATCACGGTCACTCGACGCGGGTCTCCGCCAAACGACACGATGTTTCTGAGGGGGAAGAGTTACAAACAAGAATTAGCTCCTTAAAGGATCACCATCATCCTTGTAGATCTAACATCATAACACGCGCTCATATGACCTTAGCAGTTGCGAGCGCCGTAAAACCTTATACTATACATACATACTAACATCATAACTTTTAAATTTCATCATTTATTTATTTCTTGACGTTGTTTGCTCATTGAAGGATGTAACCCTCCAACAACCAACTCCACAGCTGTTTTCTGTGTCCCGACTGTATCCATCTGCTCTTTGGTGTTGTCCTGACATCTTCATTCTGGCCCACGTCCAGATCTTTTTCCTGTTCTTAGTTTCTACTCCTAACATTAAACAAGCATTCTTTTTGTCCATCTGTTGTCCTTCATTCTGCTGACGTGACCAGCCCATTTCCATTTTTTTAAAAATTGTTGGGGATATCTGTAACTCCAGTTTTTTCACCCAACATAATAACTGTTAACCCGTAAATAAAAGTTAAATCATCAAGCATTATAAATATTAACCTTAAAATAAAACCCACAACCATCGTAAAAGTTAGCGCCCTAAATCACCATCACCATAATGTCGACATAACATCGTTATCTGTTACCACCGGCGTCTGTGGTTTAAGGGTATAAGCGCTTCGCTGTCGCATGTAGGTGATCTTATTTCAATTCCTGAGTGAGTAGAATTTTTATCAAGCACCCCAGACTTTCTACTGGAATTTTTGTATTCATCTCAGCCCGGGTTGACCCTGACAAGCAGGGGCGGAAGCCAGACTCTTAAATGATCTAAATTGTGTCGATAGGGACGTAAAAAAGCCTACAAAAAAACCTCACCTAGAGAGCCACGTAAGAGCCAGATTTTGATCCCAGAATCCCATGTTGCCAGGAGCGTCTGACGTCATCGTGCTGAGGAACCCCAGGGGTCCTAACCGATAGTGGACAGTGACCACAATGACGTCACCGCCAAGCACCAGAGGGATGGCGTCCCCACCGTCAGCATTTCCCAGAATGTTTCCTCCTCCGTGGATGTAGAATAGGACAGCTGGGAAAAGTATAGCATCGTGGTGAAATCAGGCTCTCGTAGAACATTTTTAAAAAGATAAATACATCGACATTTTTTCTGCAGGGCAATTGTTACCCTTTTCTTCTCCTTTTTTTTTTGGGGGGGGGGGAGGCTCTCTATACCTTTTTTTGTGTTCATTAAAACACAAATAAAGGAGATGGTTGTTTGATAGAAAAGAAGGAGCGAACTACACTAGAACACTCGCCAACCACCTACCAGCACCAGCGATTAATAAAGTCATATTTCAAATAACATTTTCAAAGATTGGCCACTTCTTTGAATGTGAAGTGCAATATTTAATAATATCCATGACCAGACACGGTCATGGCCGTCCATAGACTTAAAAATAAATTTCAATCAGGCCGGAGGACATCACATTTGTCAAAATGGAGAAATTCAAATGTTCGAAAATGTCCTAGACCGGACACTGTTATGGCTGACATAGATTTGATTTATAGTTATCCTTGACCAGGCACAGTCATGGTCACTCATAGACTGCTCTCTATGAAAACTTTGCTTTGCTGGTGAGCAACATGGACGCGTAAATGAATGGCAAAACACGAGTCTCACTATAGTCTAGTACGTTCGCAACTTTTCTTCCCGTGGCCTTCATTTTGTTACTAAGAGAGACAGCCCTAGCTCAAAATACAGGGCGCAGCACAGTGGCATGGTTGTAAACTGTTGTGTATTATTTGTTTAATATTGTGTATTTATGTATGTATTTATGCATGTATTTAATTTTATGTATGTACGTATTTATAATTATGTATTTATGTATAAAATTACACCAGAATTGCCCAGTCTTGAATATTATAACACAAGTACAAGTCTGTGTTGTGCCCAAACCTCTTGAGTCACGAGCCGTCCTGTTTGCCGGGGTAAAAACGTTGAGAAATAAACAATCCTCATCTGCGTGTTGATCAGGGATCACGGGGTGACAGCGGGCACCCCGCCTACTGGCATTCACCACGGGGGGTAACGGGTTCAAATCTGACCGGGCAAATCGCAGTTTTCCCAGTGGAGGTTGTCCATACCTGTTAAATAGAAGAAACAGAAAAGAATGGGTTACTATGGTTTCATCGGATGTCTATAAAAAAAGAGGACCTATTTAAAGTGCAACATCTCGGTTATTTTTAAACCAGTTTCAACAAAACTTCGAAAAAATACATTTCAATCAGGCCGGAGGACATCACCTTTGTCAAAATGGAGAAATTCAAATGTTCGAAAAAGATTGAGTTTTGAAATTTTCAACAATAATTAATTTATAGAAACAGATCTTTATAACCTCTTAAAAGTCAACCAACTGTGCGTTTAAGCATTTTTAAGAAAAAAAAGTAATACACTGGCATTGTCCAATAAACACGTGGAAGGTGGTAGCTATTTAAGTTGTAAGCTCCAGATGTTGCTCATTTCTTTCCCGACAAGCTCAAATTATACGCCGTTGGAGATTTTGAATAATTCTGTGACATGTTTCTTTCCAACATAGAGTTTCAACTGTTTGATTGTTTTTGAGTTGTTTCTGTTGTCTCTTTCTGTCAAAAACAAACACACCTAAAGCCAAACAAAACAAACAAACACAACAAAACAAAAAACAAAGCAAAAACAACATCACAAACAACAAAACCCAAAAGGAAATAATTAAGGAGCTTCAACTCGAGGGAATGTGGTGACCATTCATTAGTAAGATTTCTGCGTAAAAGTCGTCTCTCACAACTTTTTTTTTTGGGGGGGGGGGAGGGGGGGGGGCAACCACGCAAATACCACTCTTGATGCTGAAGGCGTGGTCCCATCCCACTGGAAGCAGGTCACCCCAACTTCTCCAAAACTTTCTCAGCGCGGTGAGATATCCATCTGACTGAGACTGATCATTCACCGTCAGCTGAATTTTAGTTTCTCGACGTGGTGGAATCAGGCGCTCGTCAATTCTTGGCCAAGCAGAGTTATTGATATCACTTTAAAGCCTGTTCATTTTTCTGCTTTGAATGAAACAAATATCCATTTATCTTGAATACAAGTCGAGATATTTGCGAATGAAGGAGGAGGGGGTCACCTGGTTTCAGAGTTAAAATAAATGAGAAAATGACCACCAAAAATTAGTTATTTCCTTAACTTGAGAGTCCGAGGAAACTGAAAATTTACAATTTTGTGCTTTTAATCAACGGTTTGCAGTCAAATCCACACAGAAATGTGTTCTTTAATGGGCATGAAAAGTGTTGAGACAGAAAACAAAAATTAGATAAAAATGATAAAACTTGCGGGGAAATGCCAGTTTCTTCACTCTGATTAATTTGACGAGAGCCTGATTCCACCACGCTGTCTCACATATTATTTCCCCTGACATTGCTGGCTATTGGATAGCAGCACTTGGGGGGGGGGGATTCCATCTACGTTGCAAGGGACGTTTGGGGGCGGGGGTGCGGGTGGGGGGGTGGTTGGGGATGTGACTGATATCACTATCTGAGAAATAAACAAACAGCTTACATGAAGTCCTACCTTCCCCCCTGTAGACGTGAGAAGGCCTACACGTAAGTGTTTACCTACCTAACCTCAACATAATGCGATGATGTGAAAGGGCCAAGGGCAGATAGTGAGGCAGTTTCCACATCCGGTAGGTTTTATTACATTAAGTCAACGCTTTCATTAAAGTAAAAACAAGAAAAAGATGAATATTGGGAAAAGGGCAGGTTGTAAAGGGAGGGGGGGGGGATATGTTAGGCATTGGGGTGAAATCACGAGTTCGTCAAGTTAATGAAATTGAAGAAACAAGAATTTTTTCGTCCGGTAACACCTTAAAAAAATTTTTTTTTGTTTTTTTTGGCCGCAACATCTTTCATAATGTTCATTTAATAATATAATAATAATAATATATAACATTTATAGAGCGCATTTCCCAAAAAAGTAGCTCAATGCGCTTTACATTGGAATACCCATTTTTCAAAATTTTTAAAACACTTTTGTGTGTAGATTTGGTTTGAAGAAAACGTTGATCAAAGACCCAATAAATTAATGCAATTTGCAGTTTCCAGGGACGCTTGAAAGACACCAAACTTTGGCAGCCAATATTTCGTTAATTTTACCTCTGTAACCAAGCGACCCCCAACCGCTTCAACATCGATTTCATTTTTAATTGCATATTTTAATGCATTTTTTCATCAAAAGCAAGACAAATGAACACGTTTTAAGATCATACCATTAGCTCAATATGCCTTAAAACTTAACGAGAGCTTGAAAATATCGGGTCGTGACACAATTCTTTCTGCTCCTTCTTCTCAAAAAATGTTTTTTATTTACTCTGTGTCCATTCCCCATCCCTCTTTTTTCTCCCTCCCTCCCGCTGGCATTCAATTTGTCTCCCTCTTTGTCTTTATCTTTGTCTCTCTGCCCCCCCCCTCTCTCTCTCCCTCCCCCCTCTCTCTCTCTCTCTCTCTCTCTCTCTCTCTCTCTCTCTCTCTCTCTCTCTCTCTCAGCGTGCCTCCGTGCGTCCGTGCGTACGTGCCCCGTTTAGGTAAATTATCTGATGTGCTGCAACAATTTAAGCATTTATTGTCGAGTCATATGTTATAATGTGTGGATGTATGGCCTTCCAATTCAATAAAATCAATAAAAGTACAAAAATAAAAATTATCTCTCTTCTCTCTCTCTCTCTTCCTCTCTCTCTCT
>NW_004797449.1:808404-809574 GCF_000002075.1 Aplysia californica
CACACACACACACACACACACACACATACACACACACACACACACTCGACACACACACACACACACACAACACATGTATCTCACCTTATGCCAAGAAAGGCGTGGTAACTTTGACCCTCCCACTGTCTAACAACTCCATAGACGTCACTTCCGTTCACGATCACGTGAGGCTGCCCTTGTGCGAGTGAGTGACCAGTCAACATGCACAACACAGCGAGCGCGCACAGCACAGCGAGCACACTGGACTTCAAACTGGACCTTCCAAGTGACGGGAACATTCTGTCCTGTTTGTTTAAAAAGAAGATTAAAAATAGGAGAATACATTTAAAAAAGAATAAGAATAATAAATAGATAAATAAATAAATGAATAAATAAATAAATAAACAAATAAATAAATAGTAGGTAAATAAAAAAGCACCATGGATTTCAAATGTCATCCTGAATTGTTTGGTGAGTTGCAAATATATAACGGAAACAACGAAAAGCCAAAAGCAACACTTAAGCTCACATTGCGTTTAAGTGACCCTCACCTGCAATGAAATTTTAGGTAACGAACTCACGGTTGGATGTGTCTTTAACGATCGCTAGGGGGCAACCACGCAAATACCACTCTTGATGCTGAAGGCGTGGTCCCATCCCACTGGAAGCAGGTCACCCCAACTTCTCCAAAACTTTCTCAGCGCGGTGAGATATCCATCTGACTGAGACTGATCATTCACCGTCAGCTGAATTTTAGTTTCTCGACGTGGTGAAATCAGGCGCTCGTCAATTCTTGGCCAAGCAGAGTTATTGATATCACTTTAAAGCCTGTTCATTTTTCTGCTTTGAATGAAACAAATATCCATTTATCTTGAATACAAGTCGAGATATTTGCGAATGAAGGAGGAGGGGGTCACCTGGTTTCAGAGTTAAAATAAATGAGAAAATGACCACCAAAAATTAGTTATTTCCTTAACTTGAGAGTCCGAGGAAACTGAAAATTTACAATTTTGTGCTTTTAATCAACGGTTTGCAGTCAAATCCACACAGAAATGTGTTCTTTAATGGGCATGAAAAGTGTCGAGACAAAAAAAAAAAATTAGATAAAAATGATAAAACTTGCGGGGAAATGCCAGTTTCTTCACTCTGATTAAATTGACGAGCGTCCAATTCCACCACGCTGTCTCACAT
>NW_004797449.1:809674-812999 GCF_000002075.1 Aplysia californica
GATAATAATAATAATAATAATAATAATAATAATGCAGTGCATTTATACAACGCTCTATTCCATACGCAGATTACTGAGAGTAAAACCTCATACATAAAAAAAACAATATACTATTCTAATAACTGACTACATAGTGGACTCTTTATGCCCACCCATTAACAGACCAAAGGTAAAGTTGTTGCAAATTTCAAACACGCTAATCAGAAATACAAATTTGCACAATAATAATGTATCATAGTATGCTTGCATTTTTATGTTTCAAGGAACGTAAAGAAAAGTGAAGAATCTTTATGAAAAGGAAGTTACGCTCGTTTTTTAAACAGTGGCCCAAAATAGCGTGTGTTCAAATTTTGTGTCTTCATTGCGTGTTTTGTGTCCTCATTATATGTCCTTATTGTATGTTTTCATTGTGTGTGTTTTGTGTCCTCATTATATGTCCTTATTGTATGTTTTCAATGTGTGTGTTTTGTGTCCTCAATATGTGTCTTCATTGACGACGCCTTCTGTTCTGGCCATTCGACAATGTCTAAAGACGCGCTGTTTTGGGTCACTTTAAGAGCTAAGCATAACTTCGTTATTCATATAGATTTTTCGGTACTGTTTTCTTCATCTGAACTTTTAAAAGGCGGGCAACAACACGAATACTAGTAAATATACTAGTTTGAGTTTCTGATAATTGAATTTTTGTATAATGGCAACATTTGCCACAAGATTGCTTTTGTTTTTCTGCTGAACGGGCATTATAAAAATATTATGTATCTGCTACGTACTTAAAGAGTTCAAAAAGGAAATACATGTACAGATATGGCGCAGAGGAATCTACTGCGTCATTTGAGAAAGAGGTCAATTTGTATCAGAATGTTGGAGCATGGGTCGGTCGGACCATGCTGCGGACAAATAAAGACCAACGCTAACACTAACTGTAGCAAGTCGGTTCCTCACGGTGTTCCGTGTATATGCATACTGATTAACCCTCAGCCTTTATAACTCCAGATAACATCTGTAATAAAAATAAGGCGATATTACACGTTCAGTTCAAACTGACAGTTGTTCGTTCTCTTTGTAATAAGAAAATGATACATGGTGCTATCTTGGTAAAAGAACTTTTTTTGTGATCTTCAAAAATCCAGCAAGAAAACGAAATTACTCGCGAGTCATAATGTAAATTCTGCCGTCATTCAAAAAATGCAATCAGTCTTATTAAACAAGTTTGCTTAAAGATAAAAAGGAAGTTATCATCAAATTTGTAAATAAATAATGACTTGACATTTTTGCAAAGAGTTTTTTTTCTTGGAGCATCATTCCGGGTTTGTTTTTTGTGTGTTTTTTTGGTCTTTTGGTTTATTTCTCTTTGTTTCTTTGTGTTGTTTCGAGTTGTTGTTTTCTTTTGTGTGTATTTTTAATGTTTTTAGTGTGTGTTGGGGGGGGGGGGGGGGGGGTTGGTGTGTGTGTGTGTGTGTGTTTTTTTGGGGGGGGGGGGGGGGCCCCCCCCCAAAAAATTTACAAAACCCGCTTTATACCTGATTTTTTAAAAAAGGGCGGCAAAATTTAAAACACTGTTTCCGAATTTGATATCATTTTTACGATAGGACGAGGTTTTCAGTACGTTTATGAAGGTAAACTTTATCGTCGGAGGGCCACAGGTGTGGTTGACTACCTCGCTAACGGCCACCCCCCCCCCCCTAAAAAAAAAAAGAAAGTCAGGCATATATAGATAGTACAGCTTGACTTTTGTGCGTCTGGACACTGCTGGACCATCTGCTGCCCGCGAATGATAACATTTTCATGCATTTTGAAGATAACAAAAAGATGTATTTCCCAAATATGCATAATGCATAAGTCTTCTTATCACATTGAGGACGTACAACTGTCAGTTTAAACTGAGCATGTCATACCCCCTTAAAGTTTTGCTAAGACGAGTGGGGTTGCTATCTTTTATTTCCGAAACCGGGGGTGGAAAATCATGATTTGCTTGCAATAATCTTAGGCGTACCGCATAATTTTTTTTCCACTCTACGCGTCGGTACTTTTATTATGACTTACCAGCAGGCGTATCCTCAGCACAACACTTTCCCAAATTTGAAGAATTCACAATTTCAACAACACCATATATCTATGCACATCTACCCCCTCCTCCAGTAGAGCAGAACTGATAATGAAACCCTCTCCAACTTTGTCGTATAATATGAAAGATACCCGTTCCGAACTTTGACCTTTGACTACACCGCCAAAGGGCTCTGACTGAACCTTAGGGCGACAAAAGTAATTTCGGACGGCGTAAGCCGGGCTGACGTTTTAAATGTGTCTATCTATGTACGTTGTTTGCAAAGGATTTTCAGGTGACAATTTTAAACGCTTTTGTCCTGTAAAATTGAGCCTTTCACGACTTTACTATTTGAAAGGGTTTTAAAAACAATTCCACCCAGGTTGGAAAGGGCTTAAGGCTTTGAATATTGGGATGAGTTTACGGACAACAATGAGGCCTTCTTTGTAGGTTCGCAATGCACAGGGAAAACTTTTGCTAAATTTTGTATAGATCTAGACTCTCTAGTTTTGTTTTGTTTTTGGGTTTTTCAATATGAGTGTGTCTACGCCCCCTTCAATATGATTTTTAATTATTTAGGAGGCAGGCTTTTGAACATTCTTGTGAGGGTCGACCGGCAGAAAGACCAAAATACATGCACTCAATAAACATTTCTCCCCATTCGAGAACCGAACTCGGGTCTTATGTGTATGACAGCGAAGCGCCTAACCCGCTACACCACAGACGTTGGTCAACCTAATTTGATTGGAAAAATATTCTTTTTTTTTCGTAAGAGTTTTACGACAATTGCAACACATTAAGGTCAAAAGGTGCCGGAGATTAGAGGTGTTACATCGGAGTAACAAGCACAAAGAAGAAGGAGGGGAGATAAAGACGATTGATGTTTGATAGGAAAGAAGGAGCAAACTACCACGTCAGAGCTCTCGCCAACCACCCACATACTCATATTTAAAAGAGTGTACAGAGTACAACGACCTATTACTAACAAAACATGTACGCCTATTAAAGGGTAACGCAAATTAAACAGTTTACCTGAGAACAAAGACCACGAGTAAAAAACAGTATTAAATTTTGTCGATGAAAAATATCGAGGACTGCTGACTTTCATAAACGACTACTGACTTGCTTTCACATGTTCATATAGACCTCTAGCTTTCTTTAACGTGTTTTATATAACTTTCTTTCATGTTTATGTACTATTGCCTTTTTATGTAGGCCTTCTACTTTGAAAAAAATTTGCCACTATTGTAATTATAGTACGTGACTTCAGCCATTTTTAGG
>NW_004797449.1:815016-838009 GCF_000002075.1 Aplysia californica
GGAGAGAGAGAGAGAGAGAGAGAGAGAGAGAGAGAGAGAGAGAGAGAGAGAGAGAGAGAAGAAGGGCTCAATCTTGTCGAAGGCCAAAAAGTATGTCAAATGTAGCAATACAGAAATGTGCAGTAGTCGCTCATGTTGTTTTTTTCTTTTCTTTTCCATTTTTAATGTTGGTGTTTCACGCCCCTATTGACACAATTCAAATCCTCAGGGAGGCGGGCTTCCGATCCTGTCTGTCAGGGGCAACAAGGGCTGAGAGGGGTACAACATTCCAACCAAAGCACCCGCCAACCACCCAAATCGATGCACAAGCAGTCTAAAGAAGTCAGTTATTCAATTTTGAGCTTTGTTCATTTTAATCGTATTTTAAAGTTTTACGGCACTTGCAACACAATACGTCATAGAGTGCCAACGATCAGAGGTGTAACTAGGGAATAACATACACATAAAAGAAGGAGGAGAGATTGTTATTAGTAGAGGTTTTACGGCGCTCGCAACCACACAAGGTCATAATGACCACCAGAAGATTAGAGGTGTTACAAGAGAGTAACAAAATTTAAAAAAAAGAAGAAGGGAAGATAAGGACGATAGATGTTTAATAGGAAAAAAGAAGCAAACCACACCAGATCACCCGCCAACCACCCACAAAGAAAAGAAAAATAAGAGATAAGGAGGATGAATGTTGAACAGGAAAGAAGGAGCAAACAACACTAGGGCACCCCCCAATCACTCGCAAATAATCAACGATAAACAAACACAAGATGGTTATGGTATTATAAGAATTAATTTATTTGCATAGCTGTCCTTCAGATGTGTACAGCACACACAGTACAAAGTATAGTCGTAGCTTGAAGTTGGTAAAGAAGCATAAACCATAATGACAGCCATTAGAAAGAAAAAAAACATGATAACAATTTTACATCATCGTGACAACAAAACACCAGGCTTACCAACTCTTTCAAAACCGACACAGGGACACTTACTTACAAGTTATGATAAATATATAATTTTAGATTAACTACCTAAAGACTAAAGACGAACAAAATCACGTCAAGTTAGTGAGGCTGATTTTGGTGCATGTGATAAGGCTCTCAGATTCCGAATCGTCAAATTCGGGACAGTCCCGGGAAATTCAGGACAGGTGGAAAGCATGTACAGTGACATCAGCGTATGATCTCGTAATACTATCTTGACAACAGGAGTCTCGGGCAATGGGAGCATGACGAGAGAGAGAGAGAGAGAGAGAGAGAGAGAGAGAGAGAGAGAGAGAGAGAGAGAGAGAGAGAGAGAGAGAGGGGGAGAGAGAGAGAGAGAGGGGAGAGAGAGAGGGAGAGAGAGAGAGACAGAGAGAAACAGAGAGATACAGAGAGAGAGAGAGAGAGAGAGAGAGAGAGAGAGAGAGAGAGAGAGAGAGAGAGAGAGAGAGAGAAAGACCGCCCTCACCAGAGCCAGCAGCCTTGTACACACACAACTGTGTTGTCATTCACGCACAAGTACAAGTACACAGACACACAAAAAAACCTGGCGACAGCTTGACACACACACACACATACACACACACACACAGACACACACACACACACACACACAAAACAAAACTAGCCACCTAGCTACAGGGCAAAGAGACGTAACAATAATATGACATCCGCACTTTTCTCACCCTATAAATCTGAGGTTCAGAAACATTAACTTAGTCTCCATGACAGTTTACCATTCAGTCACGTCGATCCTACGTTACTTTGGCATTTTATCCTCCGTTTAAATAAACAATCACACTTCACTGGAAGAACAAAAAGGAGTCTGGTTGGCCAGTTGTCTGCAACACACACCGATAACACATATACTACAGCACACACAGATAACACACATACAACACACATTGATGACATAATAACATGCAACACATACAGATAACACACATATGCAACACACACATACAACACACACTGATGACACATACATAATGTACGTCTTTGGACCTGAATAATCAACAGTGGGAAAAAAAACACCAAGCCTATGATGAGAATGAATGAAACTGATAAACTCTAATCCATCCCAGTATATCCCAAGTCGCAATAAAAAATCCTTTTACGGATGTGTATAAAAAGATTCTCGCAGATACAACACATGACCAAATATTTCTGTGCCATGCCCACACTTCTCGACAAATGAAATTTAAAAAAATCCATTCCACATATTATTACATCTATATATACATCCAGATGCACCAATAGGTTCACAGAAGGAATCTTTCTCCCTTCTTCTCTCGACAAACCCATGGATCAGAGGGGAATGATAATGGCCAGCTCGTTTTTAGCAGCTTGGAATTTCCTGTCAGTTCGCATTCAAGTTCTAGTCATGAAAATGCAATCATCAATGAAATTGAAATTATAATCAAATGTTGAACGCTAGATATAATGAAAACAATCTTCAGCGAGGAAGCCCTCAGACCCTATAACTATTTGGTATGTTGATACACATGAATATTTTACATTGCAGTCATAACAATACCTGAGGCTTTCAAATCCCCTTTCAACACAAAGGCTCTGCTGACTCATTAACACTGACAGAAAGGAGATTTCAAAGTTGCCTTGAAAAGGTTTGAACCTCACATGGCAGCACATTTCTGATGCGAACTCTTTTCCTCTCTGCCATACTGTCAAGTAGATAAGAGCACTCACATTTCCTGCATACAGTGACATCATGACAAAAACAAATTGTACTACATGTCTATAAATTATGTGAACTACTAAACGTGTATGAACGCACTAGACACATCAGTTTTGATTTTAATGTCCCTTTCTGTTTAATCCTTGTTAATTTCTCAAGAGCCTAAAACATCCTACCCATTAATACAGCCAACAAAGTCCTCACCCTCTCTGCCAGAGAGAGGAAACCTAATCACCTGGGCAAACATTAAAAGATTAAATGACTAAAGAGTTTTTTAATGTGCCACTGGCTTCATAGTTTAGCACTGCACTGCCAGCTGTGGTTTCTCTCAACACATGAGTTCAAACAACGTCCAGGTGAAAACTGTTCAACGCTGATACTACAGTAAAACATCGGTATAAAGTACAAGGCTCAAAAACACGCAATCGGCTGTAATGTTCACTTTGTGAAGCCCAAAGTTCCACTTAGTATTTTTACCATTTTTGGCTAATATGGACCTCCGCTAAGACGTTAAAAATCTTGGGTTTTACTGTAAATACTTGTATTAAATACATGTACTGAATTTGTTGATTTCTCAGCCAAACTGACCAGACAGCATCTTGTTACAGAACAAAAACCAAAGGGTAAATGATATGCCTTAAAAAGAGTAAGGTTTCATTCACCTCAACTCGAGCAACCGAAAAGATACCATTGTACGGACCTAGTGGTAGAAAAGAAAGTCTTTCAAACGAGGCCATGATAAATTGCAACGTACAGAAACTGATAAATTTACAAATGAAAAGGGGCCTCACTTCTCCCAAACGCTCCAAGAATTCCACACGTCAAGGATCTCACAAACTTTGCTCTGAAGTAAGAGTGGCAAGGTTATCCCCCCCACTACATGATCAGTGGACCAGAAATCAACACACCTTTTCTGTTGCAATCCAGCCAATGAGAAATCTTGTAAGACCCAAAAGGCACACCAGGAATGAGGTTAGAGAAGCAGCGAAAGAGATTTCTTTACAAAAGTAGAGAATGTACATGTACAATGCTTTCTACCTACACCTACAAAGAGACAATATTCTAAATCAAGCAAGGAGAAAAAAATACGAAAGGAGATCAGGGAGACATAATGTCCAGATTGGTCCAGTGGGTGATTGGCAGGTGCTCCGGTGTGGTTTGCTTCTTCTTTCCTATCAAATATCTATCTTCCATATCCCTCTTTTCACTATTATTTTTTTTTCTAAATGTAGGCGTTTCTTTTGCAAACATCGACACAATTAAGATGATTTACGAGGCGGGCTTCTGATCCTGCCTTTCCGGGCAATTCTGGACTGAAAGGTATACATTCCAACAGAAAAATCGAGACACGCGATAAAAATTTTCTCCCCAATCAGGAACTAAATTTGAGTCTCCTACATGAAACAGCAACACCACAGACACTGGTTCTTTTTATTTGTTGCAGTCTCTAGTTTTTGGCACTTTCATCACTTGTTTGAGTTGCAAGTGCCGTAAAACTCTTACTAAAAAAACTAAAAACTCAACGATTGGTCCACTGACTTAGGACAGTCCTGCTCTAAACACAAAAGAAAAACTGGAATGCTAGCAGAAGATTTAGAAAATTGATACACACGCTCGCTTTGTGCCATGGTACAGAACAGCAGAGACAGTAACAGCAACAGTGCTGTCTTAGCATGCAACAGGATGATAACAAAACCACAAGAAGAGACATCTCTCTGAGAAATAAGCGGCAGGAAAGATTGAGCAGGAAATATAGGATGAAAAATATCTCTGACAATACATTTTCATTTGTTTGGGTAAAGGCATGGATGTAGTATGGATTTATGCTAGCATTTTATAAACAAAACACAAAAACATAAACATTGATGAATACATAAATGAAGAAAAGTAACTAAAAGCAAAAGACTGGCACAATATTATCAACTTCACTTATCCCAGATATCAGACTTAACATAGCAAAAATATGAATGACGAAAGATCACACACTGTACAACAACTAAACAGTCCTACCCCAACAGCAAACAGCAACAACTGAGAACAGAAGGTCTGCAGAATTACTATACACAGATGAACTCAAAAAAGAGTACAGGTGTACTAATGTATCAAGATATATATAATGTGTACACAGGTGTATAAACGTCCTTGTATTCAATATGTATGAATTTGCAGTATGGTTTGTTCTTCATGTTCCATTAAGGACAGCAGCGAGATCGAATTGAAATCCACACTTAATACTTTAAGCTAAGCACCAGAAAAAAATTGGTCGCAGTGTAATCCAAACCAACACACAATGTATCAAACCAAACAGCTACTCTGTATTATTTTCTACATGTTGGAAAACCCATCACTTCTCATCTCAACCACGAGTTTACGGTCTGTACACATTTGAATCCCAAATGTGAGGGACATCGTGGTGAAATCAGGCCAAGGTCAAAATAATGAAATATAAAATTAACGGACATTTTTCAAACCATTGGCCAATTTTTATGGAATTCTTTGGAAGGGCCCTTAATACCTCTTAAGTCCATTCAAAACACATTTCTGTGCGGAAGGGACAAAAAATGTAGATTAGTAGTTTCCAAGGACACTCAAGCTTTAAAAGTCACCCAACTTTGGTGCTCATTTTCTCACTAATTTTACCTCTGACACGATGAAATCCCCACCTCTTTCAATTGCAAATATCTTCATTTCTATTCAAACTAGATGGACATTTTCTTTTAACAAAAGCAAGAAAAATGAACAAGGTATAAGATGAAACCAATAACTCTATATGCCCCAAACATTGATGAGCACCAGATTCTACCACACCAGGACACACACACAGATTATAACTTTTAACCAATATGGAACAAGAAGTTTTACAAACACGCTGAAACTGCTTATACTCTGACAAAATTGTAATGACTTCTCTCCCCCTCAGTTTTGTCATTAACCTTACCCAAAAATCCCAGACAGTCTTTGTTCATAACATGATGGGGTTCATAAACACTGTTATTAGAAAGCATCGTATGTTCAAAGTGAATGTTAATTGGAAAAATGTCAGAGCATGAACAACATAACCTTTGGGTAGAACACAGCGACAGTGACACTGCTCAAACTTTCTGGGGCTGAGGTCCATTAGCTGAGCAAAACCTGAAGTAAGGCATCGCTGTATCATCAGACCTGTCAACCACTTCATGACTTCAAATACGTTGGGAGAAAAAAATCAGGGTCTCCAGAACCCAAGAAGATTAAGAAAATGTTACAAACCAACTGTAGTAAATAGAAATGTGTTTTTTAACATCGTTCGTGATAAGTCGCATTAGACCAGACTGAACAAGAATTCAAGAAAAATAATTACATTTTGTGCAAATCCAATCAGGGTTCTTTGACAGGCAAAAGAAAATTTGAAAGCTCTATATTTATTGGAGAACTTAACAAGTCTGTTTCCTGGAAATACTTGTTCAGAAAAAAAACTGCTGGTGACCTTCTGGTAAGTGCAGAGTCATGATAGGTCAAGGTCGGGGAACGTCCGTCGAAATTACTGCTGCAGCTCCACGTAGTTGGCGGGAAAGAGACC
Source organism: Aplysia californica (assembly GCF_000002075.1). Classification (NCBI taxonomy): domain Eukaryota; kingdom Metazoa; phylum Mollusca; class Gastropoda; order Aplysiida; family Aplysiidae; genus Aplysia; species Aplysia californica. The sequence goes on from NW_004797449.1 coordinate 821,243, forward strand.
GGTGACTCCACGGCAGGAGCCTCGCCACCAACCTTCGTCAATCTGGACAGTGGAGGATACACAATGTACAAAAGTCTTATGAATTGATCTTTTTCTAGAAGAAATTGTAAAAAAAATATCCAAGTTGTCCGTTTAAGTTTTAGTGAGAGCTTTAATTTTAAAAATAAGTTTTACGGCACTTGCAACACAATTAGCTCATATGAGTACTAAAGATTAGAGGTGTTATTAGAGAGTAAGATAAAAAGAAAAGGAGGAAAGCAATAGATGTTTTATAGAAAAGAAGGGGCAACCACACAAGAGCACCTGTCAACCACCCACTCGAGAGGAAACAAATGAACAATTTAGAAAAAAATTTCAGAAAATGTGACTGCCATTTCAGGAGCTTCAGAAACACAGTAATAAAAACACATAGAATTTAACCAACAGTACTCATAAATACAAACAAATAAACACACGTGTACACAGACAAAGACAGCTTTAAAAAAACAACCCAAAAACAACTCAAAACTCAAGAACAGGATAGAGAGTCTCACATGATGATTTTACAACATGTCATTATAAATGGAAACACCTCAGCACTGAACGGGTTAAAGCACAGTCTAGCACACAGGCACGCAGCAAAATTGCTATCTACCTGTTTTCAATACAAAGAACCATATATACACATATACAAGAAAAAATTCGGGACCTGAATATTCGTTTGCTGCGTGTGTATTTCACTACGTCCATGCCCGCTAAGTGTCGATAAAACTGTACATGTCTTTACTAGAAAGCATTACACTTACCATCTCAATATTTGTAATAATTTCATCTGGGTCAAAGGTAAGCTCATCGCTGTCAGCTGCAGAGAAACACACAATAAAAGGATGACTTGTAAAAGTTTCCAGAAAGTACTCAATATGTTTTATGTTCTCAGAAAGTAGTGTTTTACCATAGTTCTTTAGAAAATGTACAATTTGTTTTACAACAGTTCTCAGAAAGTATTCAATGTGTTTTACAATAGTTTTCTGTACATAAAAACAAAGTCAGTCATACATAAAGTAGAACTTTTCTCAAAAGCATCTTAAGGAAGTAGATAAATACTTTAGCTGGGTTCACAAGAGCTAACATCAGTACTAAAAATAGCAAAACTCATGTACTACTACAACATTTTTTGTGGGAGAGGGAAAGGGAGAGAGAGAGAGATAGACAGATAGATAGATAGATAGACAGACAGACAGACAGACAGATAGATAGAGAGGGGAGAGAGAGAGAGAGAGAGAGAGAGAGAGAGAGAGAGAGAGAGAGAGAGAAAGAGAGAGAGAGAGAAGATCACTTGGTGCATCTAATCGTTGCATTATTGTAATGGACATTGTGCACTTTCTTAGCAGAAACGTGCTATATTAGTGAAATTTATTATTTGCTACTACTAGTTTTTTTTTCAAAATTTTCAACAACTCCACTTTGTTCCCACTTACTGGCCTGGTAGTCGTAGAGAGCGATGGCCGTGATGCCGTCACCGTCCCCTCCCTCCTGCGATTGTGCCGGATACTCCACTGAATATTCTGTCTCCTCCCCATAATCCTCCACTCGCTCAGGTTCGGGAGACGGCTCTCTGACAGGTTCGGGGGATGGTTCACGGACAGGTTCGGGAGACGGTTCCCTTACAGGTTCGGGAGACGGTTCCCTTACAGGTTCGGGGGATGGTTCTCTCACTGGTTCGGGTGACGGTTCTCTTACGGGTTCTGGTTCACTGGCCTGCCTTTCTTCCTCTTCCTGCCTCTCGCGAGCTAACCTTTCCTGTGAAGTAAAATAGAGAAGTAAGTCATTATGACACAAAACAGCTGACAGGTTAATTCTTAGTTTGAGTAAGAGTTTTACGGCACTTGCAACAAAATTAGGTCACATTAGTACCAATAATTAGAGGTGTTAAAAGAGAGTAACAAGCACAAAAAAAGAAGGCAGAAAGATAAGAATGATAGATGTTTGATAGGAAGGAAGGCGCGCACCACACCAAAGCACCCACCAACTGCCCACTAAACAGCTGACAGAAATACCTGACAAAACGGTGTTAAAACTACTAAAGTGATTTGATATAAACTTCACATGAGAGCTGTGACTGGTCGCCATCTTTCTCCTTCAAGTTGTTCTAGGTCAGAGATGCCAACCACAGAAAACTGAAATGAGTATTGGGAAATATGAAAATGTGTATTTTCAGGGGAAAATGGGTATTCCCCACGACCGACCGACCAACCAGTAATAGTAAAATGTTCAGGGTGCCCAGCAATAGTTCCTGAAAAAAAATTACTAGCTCACCAGCTCGAAAAAGGGAGCACACACGCGTACAATATACATGTATGCAGTCAACAACATGTCAGTGTTCAATGTCGTACTGGGGTCTTGTTTGACTTAAGTATTTCAGTCTATTGTATATTTTCCTCTCATTATTATATAAAAAATAAATCCTGCTTTGAGAGTTCGGAAGGGCCTAGAACAAGAATTTCGACTATCAAGAACCAGTCTTGGTGTCATGATTAATATTATGAACTGACAGATTCAAATTATTGCTCAAACTCAGAGAAAAGCAATAACTTGAAGGGCTCAAGTAGACCCATGCACTGTGAGAGTTGTAACAACTGTGGTAGAGCAAGATGCAGTGACACTGAAAATCTGCCAGTCTTGAACAGAAAGCTACAACATACACCGTAGGTATAATTTACTATCACCCATCCAAGTAGATGTAGGTATAATTTACTATCACCCATCCAAGTAGGTATAATTACTTTCACCCATCCAATGAAACGCGAACACTTTATTTCAATAACACAGACTTGCAAAGTATGAGGGGTCCCGATTCTGCACACGGTCTGCACCAACGCGCGCCTTGCAGAAAGCTCTAATCAAAATTCTGAAATGAGCTTCCAAGTTTTTGTCCTCTGGTGTTGTCTTAACCCCCCCCCCCCTATAGTATCTTAAACCCCCCCAAAAAATCAATAATCTCCTCCCCTATTCCATAGTCATATACTTCGCAACGCCGTTACTCCAACCAAAGACGGTCTTTACTCACACAATGCCGCATTTATTTATGATGCGAATGCGCGCAGGTTCAGTGACCGGTCACAATGGCGAGCCAGACAATCTAAAAATCGGACAACGCTTGTATTTTCTTTTCTTTTTTTTCCCCACAAGTGACTGCCAAAGCGACGAGTCCGAGTATTTGTTACATTTTATTTGCACGGCGACATTGCCTTTATACTGCACAACCTGCAGGCCACAAATGTTGCGTTATCAGACAACTGTTGGCAAACTTCTCGGTGGTAGCGAAAGCGAAAGTAAATCTTGATTTTCCCGATCGAGCCTCGGTGTCACATACGCTTCCGCCTGCCGCATTAGCTGCTTATTCACGTGAAAGTGAAACGTTCTCTCCGGACGGGGAAAAGCTGAACGAATATAATATCACGATCGTGACTGGCAAAAAAGTACTTACGGACCACATCGGACTTGGTTTTCAAATATTCCAGTTCTGCGATACTGATACTATTTTGACAAAAGATGAGACTTGAAACAATTAGGTTTACTCGCCCAAGCTGAATCTCGTATTTTTCGCATTCCAGGATGCGTATTTTTTCATGAAAAGTCGTATTCGCGTATTTTCGGCAAAAAATCGTACGAAAATACATAAAATCGTACTGGTTGGCATCTCTGATAGGTCTTCCTTTTTTTCTCTGACCCGAGGACTCTGTCTCAAAGCTTTTCTGGTAATAACCATCAGCAACTTTATTAAAAACGAGTGTCTGATCCATGTCCAGCTTCTCCAACTCACTTTCTTTTGCCCTTTCTGCTTTCTCTTTAAGGTGACAACTATTTTAGAGGCTGGCTTCTAACTCCGTCTGTAAGGGCCAACCCAGGCTGAGAGGCAAACAGCATCCAAGCAGAAAGACCCACCAGATACTTGATGAAAAATTCTCTCCATTCAGGATTTGAACGTGGATCCTCTGCATACAACAGTGAAGTGCCTAACTGCTACACCACAGACGTTGGTATGACATCAAAGTACTGAAAACCAATCATGGGTACACAATGATATAAGTAAAATAAGATAAGAAGAACAATCTTTATTGTCTAGGGACTATCACATTGGTTTGGTGATTTACCACACACACACACGCACACACACACACAATAAAGTACTGCAGTACCGACCTGTCTTTGTTTTTCCTGCTCTTCTCTCTCCTTCTTCTCCCTTGCTTCTCTCCTCTTTCGTTCCTCCATAGCTTTCTGTCTGGCTTCTTCTTCTCCTCCCTTTGCCATCTGCTCAAATCTGGCTTTCAAGTTTCGGGCACCTTCAGAACCTGTATAATAAAAGAAAAAAACTCATTATTAGTTTCTTTTCATTTCCTCAAAGGATTTTATCGTTCATAAAAAAAAAAGCATACAGTAACAGTCGCAAACTGAGAAAGTCAGAATTAAGTCATTCATCTGCTCACTGAGTCATGATACCATCATTTTTGGGTCTTAAAAAAAAGGTGTTTGCATCTAAATGATTTAGATCATTTAGGAGGTGCGTTTCCAAGACTACCTGTAAGGGCCAATCAGGGCCAAGAGGGATACAACATCCCAGTAGAAAGACCAAGATACTTGATAAAAATTCTCCCCACTCAGGAATTGAACTTGAGTTACCTGCGAGCAACAACAAAGTGTCTAACTGCTACACCACAGATGCTGGTAATAACACCATAACTCCCCTTAAAAAAACATTTAAAAAACTACACAAACTGACGATACAAAAAACATATGACTCACCTCCTTCTGCCTTCGTCCGTTGATAACCTGACTTCACTTCTTCCATATCGTCAAACGATCCCGCAGTCTACACCAAGAGAGAAGAAAGCAAAAAAAGATAAATAAAGCAGTTTTATTTATTGATACATTCAAACATGCTGTGATAGCCACCTGTATAAGATAGTAACATGCAAAATGGCCTGTTCCCCCTGGGTTTTTTGTTGCTGTAGCTTTTTTCATTGTGACATTGTGTCTAAGACTTCTTCATAGTGGTCCTCTGTACTAGTGGTCACTCTTCCCCGCCATACTTGTGGTTTTCCCTATTTTTTTAAAAACCTGTCTATAGTCGTCCCTGTCCAAAGCGACCACCCTCAGTCCTTTTCACGACAATTCTGTCTAAAAATCTGCTCATAGCGGTCACTTGCAAAAAATGTTCAATGTTGTCAACAAACCCATCTTCAGACTGGGTATGCAGATTCAACCAATGCACAAAACTCTTATGACAGACAACAATTTCGGAGTTAACGAAATGGAAAGACAAAAATGAAGATTTCAGATTTTCAACCATCTGTTGACTTTGTGCCTCACCGTGTCTTTCCTGTCTTCCTGCACGCCAAACTTGCCGCCGAAGCCTTTCTTCATGTCTGTCTGTGACGAGTGCAGCTCTGTCTTAGTGTCTGCGCCGTAGCCCACTGCAGATTTGTCCATGTGGTCCTTCTGCACTCCAAACTTGCCACCAAAACCTTTAGAGTAATCTGAAATCACAAAACCAGTAAACTGAAATCACAAAAACAAAAGGCAGACACAAGTTTGTAACTTAATTCTCTGGTGAGAAACTATGTTACGATTCTTTTTCTTTTTCTTTTATTCAGTAAAAGTTTTACGGCATTTGCAACACAATTTGATCATATGAGTGCAGAAGATTAGACATGTTACTGGAGAGTAATAAACACACGCCAGAATATAATTTTTTTCTGGGGCCAATGACCTATTATGTCAAAATTCTTCTCTCAGACTCAGCAGTTAGTCGGAAACAAAAAGAATCAAACTGACATGCTAAATAATAATAAATAATAAATAGTATTTTTACTGTCCAGCTCAACAGCAAGCTATATGCACTTTACAACAAACCCTAGAATACTTAGAAAAAAAATGTCTCGGTTTCCCGGGAAAAACACAGTGCAAGCCAGCCGATTCAGCACTCAAACACGAACAAACTGACACGATCTTTGGTTGGCTACATGTTAAGGTCATTTGGAAAAGGGGAAAAGGGAGGCACAGAGACGAGAACAAAACAAGGACTGTGAACATGAAGGACCAACAAGCCTCCCCCCAAATCAGAAAAAAAAATCTACTGTTTCATCTCTTTCATCTACTCACTCTTTAATTTTAAATGAACAAACAAACAAACTGTACAGCTGATATGTGAACAAAATAAGAACTGAGACCATCAGACAAACTTATCCAAAACAAAGATGACTTTTCACCGTTCACTTTTCAAACTCGGTTAATAAAGACAATGCTCTATAGTAAATTAAATAGACGCTCAAAGAACCTTAAGTTTTTTCCATCAAAACTGGACTATCCATTCAAGAACACAAGAAGGATAAGGAAAATTAAAGAAAGAAAAAGGAAATTTAATAAGAAAAATAAATTACAGAGATAAAGAAAGGAAGGAGAAGGATATAGAAAGAAAAATAAGAAAAACGAGAGAAGGAAAATATGCAAAAGGAAGTAAAACAGTAAGTAAGTACATGGGTTTAATGCCCTTATCAACGCTGTTAGGTATTTTAAGAGGCAGGACCTCTAAATTTAGTCCGTCCCCGATAAGGCTGTACCCAATGGATTGAGAGCCTTGAAAGTTCCACATAACAACTCGACTTAAAAAATGCCCAGTCTGAGATTCAAAATGAGCCATTCACTCTGTAGTTTAGCATGATACCAACTGAGCTAACGGAGCGCCCAAAAATGAAAGAAGAAAGAAAAATACACAAAAAGAAAGCAAAAAAGATGGAAAGAAGAGATGAAATAATAAACAAAGAAACAGATTACTGACACAAGCGACAAAAAAGAAAGTATGTACAACACCTTTCTGTGACTCGTGTTGCTGCAGTTTTTCTTGATGCTCGTAGCCCACAGCAGACTTGTCCATGTTCTCTGTCTGAACTCCAAACTTGCCACCGAAACCTTGGCTGAAATCTGAACAGTCAAGGGACGCAATTAATGGCTCACCTTAAACCTCTCAATTGAAAAACAAAACCCCAAACAAACGAAAAGAACCCCCTGCCTCACTCCCAAAGAACCAAACCCAATACCAAACAGAATACCCCCCCCCCATCCCAAAACACACACACACACACTAGATCAGTCTTCAGTAATCTCACATTATCATAAATGTATAAAACCCCATCCATCAACAAAATTTTAATCAAATAAAGAGGATGGCTGCGTCAACCATACCTCCCAAGTTCAAAAGCGACCAAGTGGGACAAAATCACAAGTTCAAGGAACTCATGTAAACCCCCCCCCCCCAAAAAAAAAACCCAACGGAATACTGTATTCACTTTACAGGTCATTTATGGGACAATTATAGTCCACATGTCCACAGCAGTTGACAAAATGTCTATAACTCAGATTTGGGTCTTATGAAAAACAACTGAATATGCATCACCTTTCCTTAAAGGTAATGATACAAAAAATTCTAACATACTTAAAATTGAATAAGTATCATAGTAAACTGAAAGTTAAAATTAAGAAAGAATGTGGAAGAACACTTCGGTAAAACTTCAGTAAACTCACCTTTCTGTGAAGCGTGTTTTTCTGTCTTTCCTTCATAATCAAATCCCATGGCAGACTTATCTTGTCGATCTGTCTGTACCCCAAACTTGCCACCAAAGCCCTTGCTGAAATCTGTACAAAAGGAATTTGGAATTGCAGGAGGTTGCACAATACAAGAACTTATGATCAATGTTTCAAAATCAACAGACTCTACCCCTTTGGTGGGTCAAGATGGTGAGCAGTGGACAACCAACTCCCCTCCAAAACCTTCACACACATTTTTCTGCCTTCAATAAATTCAAGAAATCAAAAGCAGATCTACGACAAAAATGTGAGAAATGTTAAGGGACACGACTTCTATTGAGTTATAGGCTTCAATATTTCATTAATATTAGAAAATCGCGTCATGAAAGTTCATAATTTTCCGACAGCATACATAAAAACAGGCTTCCGTACTTAGACCCCAAAAACATATATCAAATACATTAACATTTCAACCTTGCCTGTCAGGGCCAATCCGGAGTCGGAGGGATACAATATACCAGCAGACAGACCAAGATACTCGGTAAAGATTCCTCATCCACTTGAGAATCTAACTCAGGTCTCCTGCACGCAACAGTGAAGCTCCTTACCACTACCTACACCAGACTCCAGTACTTACCTTTCTGTGACGCATGTTTCTCTGTTTTTCCCTCGTACTCAAAGCCCAAGGCAGATTTATCCTGGCGATCTTTCTGCACTCCATACTTGCCACCGAAACCCTTTGAGTAGTCTGGCAAAAAGTAAAAGTGTGTATGGGATTATTGACCCTATCAACACTAATTATTAGGTTATGCAAGAGGTGGGACCTTCAGATTTAAAGTCTGTCTCCGATAGCACCAAGCAAAATAGGTTGAGAACCTTAAAAACTCCACAAAACACTTGAGTTCAAGAACACCCAGTCTTGTTTTAATTTTAATAAGAGTTTTATGGCACTTGCAACACAATAAGGTCATATAAATGCCGAAGATTAGAGGTGTTACAAAAGAGTAACAAACACAAAAAAGAAGGAGGGGAGATAAAGACGATAGATGTTTGATAGTAAAGAAGAAGCAAACCACACCAGAGCACCCGTCAACCACCCACACACCCATTCTGAGATTTAAATAACGGTAGTCCACAAAAAGTCCACAAAGGCCTGTACTATCTTTCAAAGCACCAAACACACGCACACAGCAAAAAGTCATCCTGAGAAGATTGCGTCCTTGGTTACAAAATACAAGGCTCTGGGTTTACCGTTAAAAAAAAATAACATAAAAAAAGAGCGCTCCAATTTTATCAGAGTACATGTAGGTCTACAATTACCTGTTTGGGACTCGTGTTTGGTTAGGTCCTCCTTGTGCTCAAATCCCAAGGCCGACTTGTCCACTCGGTCCTTCTGCACGCCAAACTTGCCGCCAAAACCGTGGCTGTAATCTGTGGCACAGAAACAATAAAAGTTATTTAAAAATTTTTAACGTAGGGGTGTGAGTTTGAGTTTGAGTAAACAGAAGCACACCAACACAACAATGGTGATATACAGCTGGGAAGAAGCAAGATAGACGGACAGAAACAAAAGAGTTAAGAGTGAAAAGAAATAGGACCTGTCAGTGGCGCCCTACACTTAGCTAACATAGGTCTTTTTATGCCATCATTGACACAATTTAGATCATTTAGGAGGTGGGCTTTGACCCTATCTGTCAGGGCTAACCTGGGCTGAGAGGGATGCCACATCCCAGCAGAAAGACCGAGATAATTGATGAAAATTCTCCAAACACCAGAATTGAACTCGGGTCTCCTGCATGCCACAGCAAGGTGCCAGACCGTTGCACCACTGACGCCAGTATGGATGAACAGAAAGAATGACCTACGAATAGCACTCCCACCAATTATCCCCTTGTGTCAAGACCAAAAACAACAATCACCACTCAGACAAAGGAACACTAAAACTCTGTTTTTTTTTAAAAGCATAACTACAAAGCACATAATCACCTTTCTGTGATGCATGCTTGTCAACCTTGCCAGCGTATTCAAAACCAACAGCAGACTGAAAAATAAAAAGCCTCTTTTAAACACCAGGTCCTGAAGTACAATGAAAAAAGCAAGCAACCCTTCAAGAAAGGATATAGAGAAAATCAAGAAATTCCACTACATTTTCACATTTTTAAGGCATACTTGCAAAAATGTAGCCGCAGTGCCAAACAATATAGGCAAAAATAACTGATCACATCAGTCTTACAGCAGCTGTGTGATCCAAACTTAAATTTTGACAAAAAATTTGGCAGAAAGTCTTGAGATTTGGAACTGCGAGTTAAAAAGACACTCCAGTGCTTATATCAACATATTTACATTAAATCTAAAAATCAAAATGAATTTTAATCAAGAATGTCAACTTTGTTACCTTATCTACTCTGTCACTCTGAACCCCAAATTTCCCTCCAAATCCTTTCTTCACGTCTGTCTGACTGGAGTGTAGAGCCACCTCCTCGTGGTGCTCATGGCCCACAGCGGACTGGAAGGAAGATAAGATAACATTTTTATTGATCTCCACAAAGAAACATTTGCTGCGGCATGGTAAAAATGCACATGCACATGTCAACACACACACACACACACACAGGCACACATGCACAGACACACACTCTCTCTCACCCCCTCCCCACATTTTCTCACACAGACACATATAAACACACACACACTTGGAAACATAAATAGTCATAAGATGGATATAAAAAAGATGATATTCTCACCCACCCAACAATTAAAGGTAGAAGAAACAGAAAACAAGCTCAATGACAATAAAATATTTCACATAGCCAATAATTAAGATAAGTAGATATTTCCACACAGTTTGTACGGCATGGTTTGGGCACAGCGGCCCATTCAACGTTGTAAGATTAGTTACACTCCACATTTAGCAACTTGAACTCCACTTTTTGGTCATGGAGTGGTTTGCAGGTCTAAGGATGCACATGTTTCTAATTAAATCCCTAAACCTATCATATACTGGTTCAGAAGAAATTAAGTAACACCAGGATAAAGAGGGTTTTTATTTTTGCTTTTACTGTTTACAGCAAAGTGTTTCCATGCCCCCATTGACACAACTTAGATCATTTAGGAGGTAGACTTCCAACCCTGCCTATCAGGTCCAACCCTGGCCGAGAGGGATACAACATCCCAGCAGAAAGACTGAGAGACTAAATAAAAATTTCTCCCCATTTTGGAATTGAACTCAGGACCCCTGTGTGCGATTGTGAAGAGCCCAACCGCTACACCTCAAACACCAGTGCATGAAGATTGCAATGTAATGTTACCTTCCTTAGCCGACACATAAGTGAAATAGGTGCTAGTAGATAAGACAATGGTTGAACTCTCCAAAACAAAATAAAACATTAAAATTCTACTTGGAAATCAAGGGAAAGTCTCAGGGGACGTAACATCTAAGCACAAGCTTTATAACACAAATTTTGCTGAATTTCAACATGTTGACCCTCACCTTGTCCATTCTGTCTTTCTGGACTCCAAATTTCCCTCCATATCCTTCTGAAGCCTTTGGCCCACGTTCGTATTCTTTCTGTTTGTAGTCTTTGTCATCCATAGACACTTGCTCTCGCAACTGTTTCAAGCTGAAAGCAAAAAATGGTTATAGTACGAGGCAAGGAAAACATTGTAATTTATAATGTCTAAAATGACATTTAACGTCCTTCCTTTCTCTGCATCATCTCTGTGAGTTTCTTCTGATTTTGATAAGTATCTTGGTAATTAATAAACAAAATAGTTGAAAAGAAAAATGCTTTAGCAACACAAAAAAAGAAGAAAAAAGCTGTTATTATCAATATGCATCCCACATAGGCTACAAAAAAATTTTTTTAAATGTAAAAAGTTTGTCTTAATCAAAAACATCTGAAACCACTGAGCAATAAAATGAATTTTAAAAAACCTGTTAAACAAAAATCACAAGTTACAAGTTTCTCTCATGCAGTAAAAACCCAGATCAGTCTGTAAGAATGAAAGTTTAATTTACAAACTACTTTTGAAATTGATACATTTAGTTTAGTTTTAGTACAGGGTTTGCGATGTTCGTAACTGCATAAGGTCATATGAGCACCAGAAGATTAGAGGTGTTACAAGAGAGTAACGAACATGAAAAAGAAGAAGGGGAGATAAGGACGATAAATGTTTGATAGGAAAGAAGAAGCAAACCACACCAGAGCACCCACCAACCACCCACAAATTGATACATTCAATCTTCCCGATGACAAAAACAAGTAGAAGGGTGAAATGAAAAACAGAGTAAGTCCATTTTCAGAAAAAAAAATCAGGGCACTAGCCCATTACAATAGTACCTGTAGGGTGCCCTTATGAAATTAGTCAAGTGGAACACCAACAAAAGTGATCCATAAACTGTATGTTTACAAAAGTAACTAAAGTTAAGAAAAAGCCAAGTCCATCATGAAATAGAGTAGGTTTTAATAAAGAGTAGTACAGCAATGCCGAAAATTAGACGTGTTACATCTAGAGACTAACACACAAAGAAAAGGAGGAGAGATAAGGACGTCAGATGTTTGACAGGAAAGAAGGAGCAAACCACACCACAGCACCCACTAACCATCCACTCATAAAAGAGTGGAAAATAGGCTATGTCGTGCCAGAATTAATGTGACTTAGCCTAATTTTCACTTGACCCCCTTCAAATGTGTGTTGCTTGTCATGACATCAGAGCTACACTTGTCCCTCCGAGACATTACATCTACAACACACTCTATTTAGTCTTAGTAGACGTTTTACGGTGCTCGCAACCGCATAAGGTCATATGAGAGCTAGAAGAATAGAGGTGTTACAAGAGAGTAACAAACATAAAAAAGAAGAAGGGGAGATAAGGACGATAGATGTTCGATAGGAAAGAAGCAAACCACACCAGAGCACCCACCAACCACCCACACATACTCTGTGGAACATTATGGCAACTGCAGAAAACCTGCACTTATCACTATGTGGCATTGAACAGAAGAGTGAGAGCCCAGCTGGTACTGTATTGATAACAAAAGAAGCAACAACAACGTTCTATTCTACAGAGATTTGGATTTTGTGTCCTACTTCAGAGATCCTTGATGTCCAGAACCCTCCACGGTCTTGGCTCCCCATCTCTGCTCCTCTTCTGACACATCATTCTGGGATAGAAACAAGGTTAGTGATTAAAACAAATTGCTAAAAAGATCTTTACTGTCATCAGAAAATCATACATAATTATAAAAAGAACAATGTATAACCAATAAAGATTTGGCACAATATGACTATGCCTTGGGTGGAAAAAGTTTGTGCACAATATCTGTATCAAGTAGAGCATGTTGAAATGTGTCAGAATGAGAGTAAAATTAATGTGTGTGTGTGTGGATGGGTCGGTGGAAAGGATTCAAGCATTGTGTTAACAAATAAAGATCACCAGAATTTAATATAGATATGGAATGAGTAAAATGAAAGTGGAAAAAAAAACAACAATCCCGCATCATCACTACTATCATTGTCAAACGTACTGATCATTCTTTATTTGTGGCAGCAATCATTGGTCTATCTTTAGTTTTGACTCAGATTCAAAACTCTCAGTATAACGTTTGTTTTCACTTACAAACAATATCACGCACATGATCTGGTTTTTTAACTTAATGATAGCACTTAGCATTTTCAATACAAATGATATGCTGGGAGCAAACTGAACCCCAAAAGCCGTGTATATGTACTCACCACAAAGTCAGGATCAGTCTCCCACTCATCGTCACCAGTATCTACGACTGACTTAACATCAACCCCGGCCTTCCACATGGTGGATTTGTTCTTTTATTTTCTACCTGGAAAGTCTGAAATGTTGGACAAAAAGGAAACACTAAATGAGGCTCAAAGAGGTTCCCTGGCTATTCTGACCACACAAACACTATAGTAGAGATGTCAACGCAAAAATAGTATATAAGTAATACTAATACAGTGAACTGAAATCTGGATAATGATCATAATTATAATTGCCTTTTTATAGTGAATGTCCAACTCTAAAGCATATATATATACAGCTATTTACACCTAAGTAGAACCTAGAACACACCTCAGAAACAAACAAGGAGGAAGTAAAATTATAACAGGCTATAAAATTAATTAAATATATAACTAAATATGATTAAATTCTCAAGCTTGAAAAGTTCAAAGTTAAAGTTGATAATCACTGGTAACCAAGGAATAGCCCTGAAAGCAGATCAAGTTTCTTACAACTGTTCTCTTTCCCAGCAGAGTTTGTTTGCTCTCCGTAAAGGATTGGACCACCCACAGATAACTGTGTTGTTATGGTTCTAGTTTAAAAAAAAAATTCATACACATTATAATGCAACGTTTGTTGTCGTTAGATAAAGAGATGGTTTGTTTTGTTGCATCTGATTTTCTTTCGGTGTTTTTTGTTTGTTTGCTGCTGTTTTTTGTGCTTTTTTTGGAGGGTGGGGAAGTTCTGCTCTCCTAGAATTAATTACATTTTAGAAATCCATTCAAATGAACTGAAAGAAATAAGATCAGAACTCGTCCCTGAATAAAATAAAGAGGAAAGTTACTTGTATTTTACTGCCAGAAAGAAAATGGCTGCTAAACTCTGACAGGAAAAAGGCTGAACTAATAAAAACTCCATACAATACATTACTTCTTATATACCAGTATAGATTTAACAAAATATTAATGACAAAATATGTAACAATAGGCATAATCACATACATTTCTGGATTCATTTCGCCAATATGATTCCATGCTCTACAGCATGCTCCTGTGTGCTTTACAAGTTTTATTGTGATCACTCCTGCAGACTTTAAAAACACTCAGAAACATTCTCAGCTTCCCAAGAAGCATACAATGCAAGCAGCACAAGCACAAGAAAACTGACAATAGCCAGGCGTCCATTTCCACTTGAGTGAAGTGAGGGAAATTCTAAATGCCTTTTATATATGGGACATAACGTGACAATGTCATGCCAAGCTGAGCCTTGAATCCCTTAACTCGCAACCTCAAGATTACAAATCTAGATCTACTTACAAGTGCATTGTTCTCTTTACTATAAAGGCCTACAATCAAATAAATTAATGCAAATTAAATAGAAGACCTATCTATTCAGTCCAGGCTATACATTTCAACTGTACTGTATCTCCAGACCTCTTTTTTAGATTACAAAATAAACAAGCTAAAAAAAACCTAAGCATAAAATATTATTCTGATTAGGTAATAATAATATGCTAGATCTAGTGAACTGTGGTCTTGTTATTTCTTAGACGTACTTCTTTATAGGTCAGTATTGCCAAAGTTTTGGGGGATTGTGATTGTGTGGGCGTTTCCCAAGGGAATCCTGCTTAGCCATCTTTTTAAATCAGAACTCCAAATCTTTATCTCTATATGCCGAGTTGACAATGTGACCAGCCAACAAAAAAGAACAACATGCACAAGATTCTAAAACTCCTGCGCAAGGCTGAGCTCGCTGGCACGGCTGCTGCTATTGTTACAGATGAAGTTCAGGTAAAGCTTCAATATCTTCCGCTGAGAAGTCAAACTGTCAACACAAAATCTCCGGCGCCTCGGACGGGTGTAAAAGTAACATAAAAGTCCTTATTTAAATTATATCATTTTATTGAAAAGTTAACAGCTGCACAAAGGAGAGCTAATACAAAAGTACATCATTCCTGGGACGACAAAACTCAGCAAACTCACCGGATAGCTAAACAAGCTTTGAGGGTGTGTGAACTGTGTATAGTTCCCTTTCTGGTTTCGGTTCACTTCCTTGTTACTCGCCTCTTCCGGCTGAGTCATGTGACTCATACTATGACTAACTTACAACCACAAAACTAAAGAGCTCTCTTGCTCGTCTTATTCTTCTTTCGCCTTTATCTGTTGACTGGCCGCAAGGAGGTTATATTAATAATTATCACAATGCCCTTGTCTAGCCTTCTGAAACATTTCTCGTAGCATTATTATTCCAAGAATAATAATTTGAAGCATTTGAAAACTTAAATGTCTGAAGGGGGCGAATGGCGTAAATACGTGTGTTAGACAATTATATTATGTTCAGGCAATTTTTTAAATTTTTTTTTTTGGGGTGGGGGGGTTGCTTTTTACGAGTTATCTTTTAAAAACAGATTGGTTGATTTTCTTTATATCACCAATTTTGATGTCCTATATTATATTGGTTGACTTTATTTATTGCTCGAAGCCAGTCAGCAAGAACAGTGGATATAAAAAGAAGACAATATAAATGTGGTTTCGTGGGAGACTATCTTTTAGGATATCTTGGATTCGGAAAGAAAAGAAATCAAATGACATTGTACTTGACTACATGGGTAGCACGCTGATCGAGGCAATAGAAAAAGATAATTTATACTTTTCTTCGACACTTGAATCGACACCAAGGCCTTGAGTATCTAGGGTTCACTGGTAAAACTGAAGGCAAACGATGCATGGGTAGACCCAGAGCAACTTACCTGGAAAGCCTAAACAGAAAGATGGCTCGCAGGGTGAGATCAGGATAATATTAATGGCTTTTTTGTGGGTATCCCATCAAAGAAATGTACGGCAATTCATACAGTCGCCGAAGTCTGTCGCATATCTGGCACCTGGTGGTGATGATGATATGTTATTGAAATTGATGCAAAGATAACCGAGTAATTACCCTTTTACATGAGTCTTCTTTCTGTTTGTTTGCTTGTTTGTCTGCTTGTTTGTTTGCTTGTATGTTTGCTTATTTGTTGTTTGTTTGATTGCCTTTGTTTTGTTCTGTATCTTGATACTCGGTATTTACCTTGCTCACCATTGTGTTACATGATATGCCGCCTTGCCCCAACAGCTAATTGTGCTTTCTGTCCGTTGGCTTGTTACATGGTCAGTAACGATTTGCGACTGAGATTATCCACGTTAATTTGTGCTCACAGCGTGCTCGCTGACGTGCGGGGTCATTAGACCTGACCGCAACGTAAATAATGACGTGTTGGTTCTCCATAACTAGTAACGTCAGCCCTCCAAGTACGGGCGCCATATACATATAATATGCCATATTATTATACAGTGGTGATGGCTCTTCTTTGCGAACTCCGAATCCTAATTGAGCATGCTTGCCAGGATAATGATACTAATCTAATCTAATCTAATCTCTCTCTCTCTCTCTCTCTCTCTCTCTCTCTCTCTCTCTCTCTCTCTCTCTTC
>NW_004797449.1:839307-844212 GCF_000002075.1 Aplysia californica
TTTGTGTGTGTGTGTGTGTGTGTGTGTATGTGTGTGTGTGTGTGAGTGCGTGCGCGTGAATATGCATAATGAAAACAACATAATACATGACAAGTAATGCAGTAGCGGCGAAAGTTGTTGTGCTGTTCCCCAAAAAGGCACCAGACTTAAAGCTGTAGGCGGGCACTGAGAGGACATTAGGCTAATCACTGAAGTCTTCGAGTACAATATTCAGACGATCAGTGAAGTCTTCGAGGATATTGACACCGCCAGAGAAGTATTCGAGGAGATGAGACGATCAATGAAGTCTTCGAGGACAAGGAACGATCTTAATGAAGTCTTCGAGGATACTGCGGCGATCAATGATGTATTCGAGGACTTGAAACGATCGATGAAGAATTCGCAGACATTAAGACGATCGGTGAAGTCTTCGAGGACAGCGATTAACTTTTTAAACTCAATCACATGCCCCAAAAGAGGAAATGGTACTGACACGTCACCAGAGACAGTCAGTCATTGATAATGACTGAGTTGCGGTTAAAGTTACCAGGATAAACGGAGACGTCATCTCTTGCTCAGGGGTACATTGCCCCGTCATTGCTTATAGTCGCTAGGAGTTAAAGTTACCCTTTAGGCAATCCCTCTTTTTTCATATTCAGTCATGTATCCTGGATCACTGTCGTTGTTGACAAATCTACTGTTACACATTCACACTTTCTAGCACTACCCCTCAGTGTCTGGCACTGTCATGCATTGTCTCACATTGTCCCCACACGGTCATACACTATCCTACACTGCACTTCCCAACACAAACTTCTACATTGTCCTACACTGTCTTACACCGTCATACACCGTCATACACAGTCCCACAATGTCCTACACTGTCCCCACACTGTCCTATGCTTTCCTACACTGTCCTACAATATCCCAGGCTGTCCCACACTGTATCATAATGCCCTTCACAGTTCCATACAGTCTTAGACTAGGTTTTCCTACACTGTCCTACAATGTCCTATCCTGTCCTTCACTGTACTACACTGTCCTACATTGCCTCACACTGTCCTACTCTACCCCACACTTTCCTGCACTGCCACACACTATTCTGCACTGTCCTGCACTGTACTACACTTTCCTATTTTGCCTCACACTGTCCACACTGTCCCATACGTCCTTCATTGTCCTGCCCTTTTCCACAAACTCACACACTGTCCTACACTGTCCTACACTGCCCCATACTTTTCTGCACAGTACTACTCTCTCCTGCTCTGTCTTACACTGTCCAAACTGTCCCATACATCCTTCATTGTCCTGCCCTTTTCCACACAAACTCCCACACTGTCCCACAACACTGTCCTATACAGTCCTGCACTGTCCCGAAAGCCCCACACTGTACTCAACCGTCCAATACTGCCCTGCTTTTCTACGCATTATTCTGCAATGTCTTAAGACTAAGTTTGCAGAGAGAAAGTTCTGGGGGCGTTCTTGCCCTTCAGTGGAATTGTCCGCTGCTAGGACATCTTGAGAACGTCCTTGTAGACAGAGCTGCCGGGTTCGATGTAAGAGCCACACGTAGGACAATGGAGACCTGGGAAATAAACAAAGACAAGAGTGAATTAAATTTAAAGTGTTGAAAATCACATAGAACTACATCGATACTGATGTATGGTTGATAGATATTGAAATCAAACAAAGTAATTCAACTAAAATTAAAACAGGCTTTCCAGAAAAATGTTTACAAATAAAGTTATTCATGAAATGGAATGAATTTATCAATAAAAAATATGGAAACGTTGGAAAGAACTGGAATTGAAGACCTAAGCACAAAAATAAGAAAGAGAAGATGGAGTAATTGTGACATTTTTTTTAGAACACCCGAGACAAGATTGTCCTGTCTGACAAGGTAAGTACATGAGATCAAAATGGCAAAAGTAGAAGCCGCCGACCAACTGGTAATATCCAGGAACACGATCAGGGAGGAAGCCATACCCAGGGCCTGGATGTACCAAGGTTAGAGGAAGTGGTCAGGGACAGACTAGCATGGCGTTGACAGCTCTCTGTCTTATGTAGCCTACGGGACGGTACAGAGATACAGTAATTAAAGTACGCCACATAGCCCGTTCTCGAACTGTAGAGTGGTTAGGCTACCGGACTCATAATCGAGATGTTGCGAGTTCGGGGGTTCGAACCGCGGGCCCGACGTTGTGTCCTTGGGAAAGGCACTTTACTCTTTACACGAAATTTCCTAACTTCACAAGGTGGGAATAGGTACCCGGCCATAGACAGCGAAAGTATGTTAGTATTTTAGAGCCTATAAATGGCTGCTTGCACCGTATGTTTCCCAGGAAGTTGAGGTTGTTTCAGAATGCTCTCGGGTCTGCAGGGTTAATAGTATAGATTGTAAAGCGCATAGAGCTTGCTGTTGAGCGAGGATTTGCGCTATACAATAAATGCTATCTGTTGTTATTATTATTAGACATATCAGACAACCTGATTTAGCTGGACCCGGGAAGATTGACCGTCGTTCTCCTCCTAATAGAGCATCGAGCATTAGCCAGAACGCCGCATTAGCTTTGCCACCCAAAACTCCACATTTCATGATTTTGAATAAAATGATAATAAAACAGAACAAAATAAAATGTTTGTTTGTTTGTTTAGTATAGGGTTTTACGGCGCTCGCAACTGCATAAGGTCATATGAGCGCGCGGGACACACCTAATACTTTTTAGTTGGTAGGAAATTTTGAATTTTGCCCGGGTGGCGGCCGAAGCCTATTCTTATCGATTTTAGACCACCAAGGGATCTTTAACGTGCGCAACTTGCACACGGGCCCTCCGAGATTTTTCGCCCTTGTCCGAGAAGGCTAGGTGTAGATCTTTCCTACCAGAAGATCAGGGGTGTGGCAAAAAGGCTGCTGTAAGAAGGAGTCAAGGAGTAGCAGTAGAAAGGCTGCAGAAAGAGTCAGGAGCCCAGAGGATGGGGCAGAGGGGGTGGGGGCAGAAAGAGGAGACGAAAGCAGACGACAGAATATTGCTAGAGAGCGGGAAAAGAGGTGAAAGGAGACAATTTTATAGAAGAAAATTTTTCGGTCGCTACCCGGATTCGAACCCGGGACCTTTGAATGAGAGGCCAACACCTTAACCTCTAGGCCACGAGAGCCCCCACAAAATAAAAGAAAAATTAAAGAAATACACAAAACCCTGAACACTTTAGGCAAAGAGCTTTTCTAAAGTTATTAATTCTTTGTTGTGCATAGTGGAAGATACGACACTTTGCCATCGACAATAGGACAGAAACAGTAGGACTGAGATCAGTGACTTGCGAAGCTTTACCACCTAGAAATCTACTATTTGGGATATAGCCTGTAAGTCGCCATGCCTTTGACAAGAAAGAGGATATGGGCAAATAGGATGTGACAAACGAATACTCCCCCCCCCAAAAAAAAGACATTTTATGCAAATTCAATTTTTGTCATATGCATCTCTACATCTTCTGATGACAGAGCTGGACAAATATAATTAAACACATCAGTAAGTAAACTAGGCATATCATGCTTCATCTAATTAAACAACCCATTGCTACTAATAGAAGTGACCTCTCTTAAACCAAGGCGGAGCCATTGATCACCTCCGGATAACGGAGCACGAAGACCGAGATACTCGAAAAATTTCTCCCAACTGCTGGGGAATTGAAATCGGATCTCCTGCCTATAACAGCAAGGCGCCTAAATGCCACACCACAAACGCTGGTGTTTTATTTTTAAGATGGACCGCCTATACCAAAGACCGTAAATTGCATACCGAGACGATGCAATCTATCTTTCTTGTGCCTTGCTTTGTGCTCTGTATTTAATCTATAATATAACTCTGGCTTGCACTACCACCACGACCACCATAGCATCTTACCTGTTTGGAAGTTGGCTCGTTTCCCACTTGTTTTCCTCCATGCATCTGTTCCTGACCCCTTTTCTCCGCTCCCGGCAGGCAAAAGTCCGGGTATTGATGACGTAGATCCGGTGGGAGACGGGCTAGCGACATTGTCAGGGATGTCCAGGAAGGCCAAGGGGTCACCTGGTGCAACAGGAGATCATAGAAGAAAGGGGTTAAAAGTGAAAGAGAACCGGTGGACAGAAAGATGCGCTGAAAGGAGACCAGGAACAGGAAGGAGATCAAGAGGAAGACCAGAAAGAAAGCGGCGAAATAACACTAGAGGGCAGACGGGTACAACCTGGACACGTAAATCAGCCGGTAAAGCAAAGTGGAGGGCAACATCCTGCAGTAAATGGGCAACATTCAGAAAGAAAGAAACAAAGAAACAAAGAACCAAAGAATCAAAGAACGAAAGAAAGAAAGAAAGAAAGGAAGAAAGAAAAAAAGGAAGAAAGAAAGAAAGGAAGGAAGAATAAAAGAAAGAAAGGAAAGAGTTTTAAGACATTTGTAACACAAATATGTCATATATACGACCAGGGTGCGACAAATACCTTAGACGTTCGGTAGGAAAGTGGGAGCAGGCCACAAACAAGATAAGACGTTTCCTAGTGAACAGAATAAAGGGCCATTCTCCCTCTTTCTGACCAACTGACAATTGCTCCCCCCTTCTCCTTCTCCCTTCCTCCTTTTCCTACCCTATGATATCTCCCTTTCTCCTTCTCCCCACCCCTTCCAGCGCAATGCTACTGCCGACCCCCCATCCATCCCAACTGTTCTTGGGGTCTCCTCTTCCTCTCCCTCCTCCTCTCTTCCCTTCTCCCCTTCTCCCCCCCCCTCTGTCTGTCTGTCTGTCTGTCTGTCTGTCTGTCTCTCTCTCTCTCTCTCTCTCTCTCTCTCTCTCCTTTCCTCTTTACCTCTCAAGTCCCCTTTCTAAAACCGACATTGGTGATCCTATTCGTCGGCTATCATCAGAAATGTTGAAGTGGCCAACTGGATAAAA
>NW_004797449.1:846306-847817 GCF_000002075.1 Aplysia californica
ACAACCCCGCCCCGAAAAAACAAACAAACAAACAAACAAAACAAACAAACAAAAGCCTACCAAAGTTAGCAAAACCACCTTCTGTATAATTAAACTATCTTTACTGATTGGGTCGTTTTCTTCTACTTAATTTTCTACTCGATTACTAGGATGTTATTGTATTGGAATTGGTTAAGAATTATAGGGAAGTTTGTGACGCTGAAAAATTGGATGATGAAACTGGCTGCGTACAAACGTGGAATAAAGTCACTCGGTATTAGTTCTGTCGGTTTCGAGTTGGATCTCCAGGAAGACATGAGCAGAATTTTCATATGTCATTATTTCTTTTCTTAAAAAAAAAAATTCTTCAGTGTTTCCCGTCTTACAGCTGGAATGCTGTATTCTTCTAAGCCCAGGTTGGCCTTGATGTTAACAAAAAATTATGTCAATGGGGGCGAAAACATTCGCAACCTAAAGCCAAACACTGTGGGGGATTGGCTGGCGTTCTGGTATAGGTATGGTTTGCTTTCATTTTCCCATCAAACTTATCTATCGTCCGTGTCTCTCCTCCTTTTGCTTGTACGTCACTCTCTAGTGACACCTCTAATCTTTGGCATTTATATAACCTAATTGTGTTGCAAGAGCCGTAAAACTCTTACTAAAAACTAAAGTAATTCATACACTGAGTGCTGCAGCCTGTTACAAAACCGAAACAAGACAATTGTCTCCATAACAACAATAGCAAAAACAACATAGGTCAAACACAACTCTGTGAGTCATTGGAGGGTGTTTAGTAGGTCTGACTTCTTTTCTGTTTTTCTGTTGTTTCTGTCTGTCAGTCTGTCTTACTCATTCCATGCACTAAATAACCTTTATTGCATTTGTGCATTTTGTTGTTTTTGAAAGTGTATGTGTTTTTACATCATCATCGGTCATCGACACAATTTAGATCATTTTGGACGCGGGTTTCTAACTCTGCCTGACACAACCAAAGTCGGGTGAAAGGGATACAGCCTGCTGGCAGAAAGACCAAGATACATGTGCATAAATTATGTGCTTGATAAAATTCTCCCCCACTTGGGAATCGAACTCGGGTCTCTTTCTCCTGCGACTGCAGCTAAGCGCCTAACCACCACACCACAGACGCCGGTCTGTGTAACAGGGAAGTATCTATTCGGAGACGTCTCCGAACATCTTCTGCCATATCAGAGTGCTCCTCTTTTCAAAAAGAACAAACAAAAAACGACTCTGTTCTAACATTACAAAAAGTCTACTCACCATCAGCGTGAAATCTGAAGGTCCGACCCCCAGGATAATCACAGACATGGGCAAACGACTGGCGTCCACCAGTTTTTTCACGACCAAGTCCATATCGTTGATGATACCGTCCTGAAACACAGAACAGCCACAGGCATATTTCGTTAGAACGGAAGAGATTTTTGTCTGTTTGTTTTCACACATTTAGACATAACTGATTTATGCGCACGCGCGCGCGTGTGTATGTGTGTATGTGTGTGTGTGTGTGTGTGTGT
>NW_004797449.1:848928-851375 GCF_000002075.1 Aplysia californica
ATCTATCTATCTATCTATCTATCTATCTATCTATCTATCTATCTATCTATCTATCCCTATCTCTTCCCCCCCTCTCTCTCTCTCTCACTCTGTGTGCGAGCGCGCCGTGTGTGTGTATGTGTGTGTTTGTGTGTGTGTGTGTTTATTTGTGTGTGTGTATGTTTGTGTGTGTATGTGTGTGTGTATGTGTGTTTGCGCATCTATCTCCCTCTCTCCCTCCTCACCCCCACCCCCCGCTTCTTCTTCTCTCTCTCTCATTGATTACATTACTATGTCGGTGTGAACCCACCGTTATGACTAGAAGTACGTAATGCGACTGCTAGTGCGAACCCACCGCTAGGATTAGAAGTAAATAGTACGACTGTTAGTGTGAACCCACCGTTATGACTAGAAGTACGTAGTACGATTGTAAGTGTGAACCCCCCGTTATGACTAGAAAAACGAAATATGACTGTTAGTGTGAACCCACTGTTATGACTAGAAGAACGTAATACGACTGTTTCTCTTGCGTGACGTCGACGTTGGCCAACTCCATGACCTTGTCCAGAATCGGGGCTATGTACGTGGGGCCGGCGAACGTGAGTGAGGGCAGGATGGTGTGGTAGGCTTCACTCACTCCCTGGGAGACAGAGATACGGTAATAGTCTCAAGTACTACTACTACTAATTTTGTACATGTTTTAATAATCAAAATAATAACATCCACAGCAGTAACAATAACAATAACAACAATAGTAATAATAATGATAATAAAAACAATAATAATACTTATAAAGGTTTAGTTTTTGAAAGTTTTACCCCATTTGTGTGACAAATAAGTTACATTATGTAAGTACCGAAATATTAGAGGTGTCGCCAATAGATAGTAACATACGAAGAAAAGTAGGGGGGGGGAGGGGGTTCGGATGATAGGTGTGTAATAGGAAAGATTGGGAAAAGTAAAATTTTGTAAACTTTACCTTTAGTAAACATTGCCTTTCGCAAGCATTGCCTTTCACAAGCATTACCTTAAATTAACTTACCTTACAAACACTGTCGTCGGCAAACATCACTTTCTGTAAACATTACCTTTAGTAAACATACTATTAGTTATCCCCTTAAATAATCATTACCGTTTGTAAACATTACTTTTAGTACATATCCTTTCGTAAACATTACCTTTTGCAAGCATTACCGTTGGCAAGTATTACCTTCAGAAAACATTACTTTAAGTAAACATCACCTTTAGTAAACATCACTTTTAGTAAACGTTACCTTTATCCCTTTGGCCCAGGTGTTGGGAATGAGTTGCAGGCAATGATCGGTGGGGGAGTCTACTGACCGCTTGGCTCCGAACCCAAACGCTGCCACTTTCTGCTCAGGGTCGTACCTGGCGATCACCGAGCCCAGAGACTCGAGGGCGTTCAGATACTGGTTGTTCTGTGAAGTGGTGAAATGGTATAGGTTTAACGCTCCTATCAACACTATTAGGTCATTTAAGAGGCGGTACCTCCGAGTTTAACGTCCATCTCCGAAAGGACGGAGCCAAATAAGAAATTTTTGTCAAGTTAGTGTCTATCCGGAGGACGCAACTTCGGACCAAGCTGAGGCTCAAACCCCTGAACCTGCAGTCTCACGATGACATTTTCGGGGCCTAACTACTTGGCTACCGACGCTATGGTTGTTTTTGTGAGGGAATACATGGGTACCGGGTATACAAATTGTTATGTGAGGGGATACATGGGTAGAGAAATTTTATATGACATGGTGAAATGGTATAGGTTTAACGCCCTCATCAACACTGTTAGGTTCTTTACGAGGCGGGACCTTCGAGTTCAACGTCCATCTCCGAAAAGACCGATTCATATATGGGAAATTTGTGTAAAGCGTCTGTCTATCCCAAGGACGCAACATTGGACCAAGCTGACACTCGAACCCCGAACCCGCAGTCTCACAGTTACGGGTTCGGGGCCTAACTACTATGCTACCGACGGTATGGTTGTCCTGCAAGAGAATCCATGGGTACAGAAATTATAAGATGAGGGAGTACATGACTAGAGAATTTCTATGTGAAGAATACACGAATACTGAAGACAGGAGGTAATATATATATTTTAGAGCTTAGTTTTAGTAAGAGTTTTACGGCACTTGCAACACAAATTTAGTAGGTTATGCAGGTGCTGAAGATTAGAGGTGACAATAGTTGTGTCTATGGTCTAGTAGTTCGGCTATCGGACTCGCTACCGTACGATCGTGGGTTCGAATCGCGTCACTGGCTTGTCGTTGTTGCCTTGAGAAAGTTATTTTACGCCAGTTTTCGTCATTTCTTCCAGCTGGGAAATGGGTAGGCCTCTGTCGAGCGGGAATTTGCGCTATACAAAAGCAGTTCATTCATTCATTCATTCATTCATTCATTCATTCATTCATTCATTCATTCATTCATTCATTCATGCATGCATGCGTTTACTT
>NW_004797449.1:852408-854166 GCF_000002075.1 Aplysia californica
GAGAGAGAGAGAGAGAGAGAGAGAGAGAGAGAGAGAGAGAGAGAGAGAGAGATGAAGAAAAAAAACCCTCCCAGATACTACCCTACAACCACTGGCTTATATTATAATTCGATACAAGACAAAAGACTATTACTCACCGTGAAGTCTATTGCTGTAACCAGTCGTAATCGACACCCTCCTCGGATGTAGTCGAGTAATGAATATTGCATATCAGTTCTGAGGACGCCAAAAGAACGATTAACAACTGGATGAAGGTAAACACAATGTTTACTCCCCAATTTTGGCGAACAAATATTCACACCGCAGAAATCGTTTATTGGCTTTAGACCACTAGCGATGTACAATCCACGCAGTGCAAGAAAAGAAAGAGTCCAGAGGTGAGAGCAGTTTTAATTCATTAAGAGAGCGTTTTCTAGTCTTAGGGCAGCGCTGGGTGACGCCTTTTTTAAATCAAGGTGTTCTTACGTCCCCATCAACACAATTAACTAAATTAGATCATTTATAGTGAGGTCAAAAATTCGTGGCGCAACTTATCCTCAAATATCTCTTTAATGGGCGATGCTTTGCACAGCCGTTTGGAGCAACCAGTCTTAACTTAATTATATTTGTCCATTGAATAAATCTTAAAAAAAATTCTTCCTAATTTTTTGAATGAAGAAATACTATAAATGATCTTCGTCACTGGGGAAAAGCGGATTCTTCACAGCACTTCCTGCTTCACACACACATTTTGTATACGCATATGGCCAACGTCACAGCTCACCAATGGCACTTTTTAATGCTAAACTTGTTACAAGAAATTAATTTTATAGCCTACTTTAAATTACAGTGAAAAGATTTTTTTGTACCAATGGTTCTCAAACCATGCGTTCAATAAGTATAGTGTCGCGATTAGAAAAAACATGACAGACTTGCTTTTAAAAGCAATATTGCTCCAGCTGCTTTAAACCTTTTAAAACCTAAAGAAACTACCCACTTGGATTTTAAAAATTAGTATTTATTAAGGAATACAGATACCACGTTTAAAAAAAAAATCTAATCTGTTAAGACAAATTGATACAGGTCACTGTGCAAAAGTTGTAGACTTTCTTCAATAGTTGAGGAAATATTCGACAATAAGTTGCGCCACGAATTTTATACCGCACTATAAAAAATTTATTGAGAGGTGGGCTTCTGACTCTTTATGTCAGTATGTCAGGGCCAACCTGGGCTGAGAGGGATACACCATTCCAAAAGAAGGACCCATAATGTACTCAATACAAACAAATTTCATCCCTCTCGAGAACATAACTCGGGTCTCCTGCTTGCTACAGCGAAGCGCCTTACCACTACAGCACAAACACAGGTAAATTACAAAGTAGTTACCCACCATTTTGTTTGTCATGTATTCAAGAACACTTTAGTCTTCTGTCTCGTGTTGTCTTTTATTTTATTTTTTGATCCTGTGTCCTTTTATCTATTCATTTATTTTTTTTATTTTTTTTTGGGAGCCAGAAGTTAGTTACGTTTACTACTTGATATGTGTCAAAGATGATGACGATAATTATGAGGATGACGATGTAATCATGGAAACTGGACTGAACCTCAATTACTGACTGACGGTAGTCAAATGCTTGACTTATAGTAAGCTAAGTTAGTTGAGAAACTTGTTATTACTAGATCACGATTTTGGGAGAAAAAAACTATCCAATATTTTTTGTTTTGTTTTGTTATGTTGTGTGTGTGTGTTTGTGTGTGTGTGTGTGTGTGTGTGTGTGA
>NW_004797449.1:855047-855423 GCF_000002075.1 Aplysia californica
TCTTTGGTAGAACATGACAATTATTATTTTTTTTTTCTTATTTTTTTCTTTTTAAAAAAAGATTATCTTTATTATTATTATTTAAGACGTTTGTATCACTAGTAATGGTGTTTGAGTCTGAGACTTACATGAACTGGTAGAAGCGTAGCGTGCCCACTGTCGCACTCTTCTTGTTCTGTCTTTCTCTCCGGGGACTCGTGAGCTCCAGAGATCTATAGTGGCCTTCTCTGACAGATACAGGAGGACGAGGAATCAAAAGTCAAAACCATGTTTAAAAATATTTAAAAAGTAACAAAATTGAGGATTAGTATAAACGGCAATAAACCCGGTCACCCTTGGACCAATTTCCATCAAACTTTGAGGGGTTTGGGGGGGG
>NW_004797449.1:858657-860742 GCF_000002075.1 Aplysia californica
GTGTGTGTGTGTGTGTGCGTGTGTGTGTGTTTGTGATGAAACACCGAAACAGTGCGTATGCATCTGGACAATAAAGACTTATCTTATTTTATCTTATCTTATCTTATCTTATCTTTCCCACTACAACCAGCTCACCCGTAAGAAACATTCCAGCAGGAGAACTGTATGGGTCGGTCCCAGTCGTCGTTACACATTCTCTGGATGGTCAAGTCGAACGGGCGCCACCTGGGGGAGGGGTCAGTGAGTCTATTGATATAATTGTCTGACGGTGAAATCAGGGCAGTGTCTACGTTCTCTAACCTAAGAGAACGTATACAAGCTGTCTGCTTTCTCGAAGGTAAGTAGAGAGCCTAACAATAGCTCGCTCGCTCTGTCTAAAATGGAAACGACTCGACAATGCTTCTTCCACAGTGCTCACACTTTATTTTCGCAAGCTATTTACTGTTAACAAACAAATAAACCATGTGAATCAAACAAGTAAACGAAACAAGGAGAGAAAAAATAGAATTCAATAAAAACATACAAACAAACGAGGAAGTAAAGAAACAGACAAAATAAGAAAAACAAACAAGAAGCCCCTTAAATACTTAAATTTGAGGGGTGGGAAAGGGGGGGGGGGGTTACCAAGGATGCTTTGTCTTGGCAGCTACTTCCGTTCTGAAGACAGGCTGAAACTCCAAACTGCTGATCTGACGTCCGATTTCCAGAAACGCGTCGGGCTGTAGAGAACATAAAACATAAGGAATATGCACAATATGCAAGCACTATACCAACACCGCCTCTCCACTCTCTCCCCCCTCCCTCTCTCTCCCTCTCTCTCTCTCTCTCTCTCTCTCTCTCTCTCTCTCTCTCTCTCTCTCTCTCTCTTTTTGACAAATAGCATCATGAACGAACTAAAAAGAACCAAAAAAATCCCCCCCCCCTCAGCCCCCAAAACAGCAAACAACGCCCCACCCCCCCAAAAAAAAAAACACACCCTAAAACAAAACCACCAAAAAAACCCGTTTAGTCTTCACATTTTTTTGTTCTACCTAAAGCATACAGTATAATGCCACCCTACCTTCTCCTCAATCCATGTCGAAAGAAAAGAAAAATGAAAAACCAACATCTCTGCAGATGCATTGGTTATACATCGTCAGACATTGACGGGCGAACTATAATTTTGTGCACCCACTCACCTTCTGTCATTTCTTCTTCTTCTATGTGCACTCAACTCACACACCCTTTGTCTTTCTTCGTATTCTATGTGGCCCAAACCCATTCACTTTCTGCTTTTCTTCTCCTGCTATGTGCACCCATTGAGAGGGTGGTTGGTGGGGGGTCTGGTATGGTTTGCTCCTTCTTCACTATCAAAACAACTATCGTCCTTTTCTCTCCTCCTTTTTTAAATTACATTTTCATTTAATCTCATGTAAAATCATCTAATCTTGGCGCTTATGTAAAAACTTGTATTACATAATACTGTCAATGATTTCATAATCCACGAGAACCGTAGTGATGCTGTATGACAGAAAGACTCGTCAGGTGCCCCCACTTTTCACGGTTTTTTGCGAGCGCCATAGTTTGGGTGAAGGATTTCCTTGTCCTGTCCGTTGTCGTCCACCTCTTCCTTTGCCTTCCTTTACGTGTGTAGTAAGTGCCGTAAAACTCTTAACTCTTCCAAAAATTAAACCACCCAACTGACCTTCCGTCTGAGGATGCCAACTTTGGACAACGCCTGTCCAGCCACGTGCATCTGGACTTTCCCCCTGGTGGTCTTGATGACCTCTGCTGTCACGTGAATGAGACCACGTGACTTGGGGTCACCTGGGGACGAATGCGATCTTCTCATTAAGCTAGTTAAAGACAGCAAGGTTAAACACATACATTTGTGTGTGTGTGTATATATAAAATATACATAATTTTTTTCTATATTTTGTTTTGTATACTCTGACGCCGACGGGAGCAAGTAATGCAACCAACACCGACAGCGGAACAGACAGACACATGAGACGACACTTTCACCGAGCTGACTTCAACCAATGATAGTACATAACAAGATGGGCCACTTCTCTCTTTGAGCCAATTAAAAAAGTGTCCTCAAAA
>NW_004797449.1:861081-862238 GCF_000002075.1 Aplysia californica
AAACGAAAGAGAGCTTCAAAACAGACTGCAGCGCCATCTGAAGCAAAGAGCATACTTCCTGCGGACACTTTTTTGGCTGAGTGGCCCATCTTGTTATGTACCATCATTGCTTCAACGCAGGAACGGCACTACCAGTAAAGAGAATCTAAACAAACAGTCAAACGATTTTATAAATTAAATAATATTATTATATGCAATGTTTTCATCATCACACATAAAGCAAACAAGACCCTACCAAAAAGAAATCAAGTACAGTAAAAGTGTCACACGATTACAACGAATAGTTGTGATGATGACAATAAATCCTAGTCCACATCGCCCTTGAACACTTTATTATTTTAAAAGAAGTAAATTTACGTTTCTAAAAACAAACTGATATATTATGGAAACTTTCAACAAGGTGACACAAGAAAACTTACTTACTTTCGGAATTTCATGTTATGGCGGTAACATCTCTAAACAACATCAAGTATGTCTGGACAGTTATACGGATGGAGAGCAACGAAAGTTTAACACTATCTGTATACCTGGGGTCATTTTGTACCCCAGGGGTTGTATTCTTCACGTATTAGAATACTTCTAGGTCGAAGATCTCTTTGAAACGTTCAGTATTTCTCAAAAAAAATCATTTTGACAGACTGCCATGCAAAGCGTACGAATCGGATTAACGAGAAAATGTCCCCTTTGGAAAGTGGTGGCACAGAGTTCCCCACGTCGTATGGATACGATAGTAAAACACGACGTACGGATTGGGTTAATAATTCATTCCTCTCTTTCGTTGAACTTTACAAAAATCAATATTATTGTGAAAGCAGCAAAGAAGAACATTGCTCTAACACCAAACACTCATTAAATTCGAAATACTAAACATCTGTTAAAACCAAACGTTTTATTTGTTATTATTTTCTTTATTGCAAGGATTAACAGGTATTAAAAATAATTCATACTGCTATCAACACGGACTGATCAGTCATTGTAACGTGTGCTAGAATAATATATTTTTTTGTAGGTCCATCCAATGACTATTCGTGTGTGCGTGTGTGCGTTAGTGTATTTAAATAGATGTGTATATTTGTGTGTATGTAAGTGTGTGTTAGTGTGTATGTGTGTGTTTGTGTGTGAGTGTTTGTGTGTGTGTGTGTGTGTGTGTGTGTGTG
>NW_004797449.1:862500-863780 GCF_000002075.1 Aplysia californica
GTGTGTGTGTGTGTGTGTGTGTGTGTGTGTGTGTGTGTGTGTGTGTGTGTGCGTGTTGGCGACGGCGTGTACATGCCTGTACGTTCAAATTTTATCATGCCGCAACAATTAATGTCTCTTTTTGAAGATCGATAACATCGTATCTTACCATATCTTACCTACCTCATCTTATATTTCAGAGTACATTACACTATTCGCAACGCTAATTCTTACACTAAAGCCTACGCTAACCATTGCCACTGACCTGCCACTCTAAGGGTCTTTGTTGTCGTGTGAAGTTCCAGATTCTGGCCCAACAGCGCGTCTAGTTTGACCTCCACGGACCCCACAAAGTCGTGATGTCGGAGGTCCATAGATCTAGATAGAGGGAATATTAACAAGGGTGACATTAATACTGTTGGACATAGGGAACATTAACAAGGATGATATTAATACTGGTGAACATAAGGAACATTAACAAGAATGATATTAATACTGGTGAACATAAGGGACATTAACAAGGGTGACATTAGTACTGTTGGACCTAGTGAACATTAACAAAGGTAACAATAAATCTGCTGGACAGAGGGAACATGAATAAGGGTAACGTGAATAAAGTCAAACTTGTCTAAAAAAGCCAGCCATTTTCGAGGAAAAAGGGATTGTCTCTTGTATGAGACAGGTGGACGTCTCAGAGGCGGAAAGCAGCAAGCCTCCTAAACGCTCTTAATTGTGTCGATGGAGGGAGGGAGGGAGGGGCGTGAAACATAATTTACAATTAGAAGAGCAAATAATAATGTGTGTGAAGTCTGGTGGACTCACAAGACAACAGAAGTTTATCGCAGATTTTTTTCCCAAGGCCCTATAGAAGCCATAAGTTATCTTAATCCTTATTTCTTCTGTTTCGTTAAACAAACATTTTCCCCTGCAATTATACGATGGACCGGCGCCTGTGGTGTAGCGGTTAGGCTCTTCGCTGTTGCTCGCAAGAGACCCACATTCAGTTTCCGAGTGGGAAGACATCTATGTATTGAGTAGCTCTGTTTTTCTGTTGGGATTTTATATCCTTCTCGACCCGGGCTGGTCGTGATAGTCAGAGTCAGAAGCCCTCCTCCAAAATGATCTAATATTATCATATTATGTCGGTGGGGACGTAAAAGTTCTACATTTAAAAAACCCACAAGAAAATGGGGACAATCGTGTGTAGGTTGAAGAGATACAAGGGTTGAGGAGGACGAGGGGAAGGGAAAACAGTCATGGCAATGACGTCAACACAAATATTACAGCATACCCCCCCCCCC
>NW_004797449.1:863880-866244 GCF_000002075.1 Aplysia californica
GAGATAGAGAGAGAACGAGAAAGAGGGAGGACGAGGAAGAGAATGTAAGAACGTGAAAGCCAGAGGGTGAGAGGGGTGGGGAGAAATGGAGGGTGAGAGAGAAAGAAAAGCCAACGTACCTGTACCTGTCTCTCTGTCTCTCTGTCTCTCTCTCTCTCTCTCTCTCTCTCTCTCTCTCTCTATATCCTTATTTCAAGTTTTTAAAAATAATTAATTAATAATTTGTTACCTCACATATATTCTTCTTCTGTATGTTAATGTCCCAGTGTTTTAGCAAGGTAAACACGGCAACCATGACTTGCTGGCCAAGCTATTTCTGTCATATAGATTTCTTGCAACCCGATGCAGGTTTAAGAATATATATCTCGTGTAAAACATATAATTAACGTCCTGGATGGAGTACTTTGGGGGTAATTCCACGGAAAATGAAACACGTAGATGATGACGCACTGAGAAAAAAATTCCTAGCAGTTATAGAGCGATTCTGTCCTTTTTTTTCGTCAGAAGCAACCTTCGTAAAACACACACAAAAACCAAAACAAACCGAAAAACCCCCGGCTCTATCATTGTTTAGAAGTTTTCCAGCAAGTAATCATCCATGCGTTTCGTGTGCCAGCACTGTAGTTTCAGTTTTCATGTTGTGGCCCCTTTTCAAAAGTGATTTTCTGTTTTCGAAATTGGACCTAGTCTTGTTACCTCCAAGTTATCATTCGTCAGAAGACTGCAATCCGTATTATATAGTGATCAAAGTATAATATAAAATAATCCAAAATAGCTTCTAGTTTTCAGGGCACTTGCCAATTATTAATCATAGATAGAGAGAGAGACAGAGATAGAGAGAGAGAGAGAGAGAGAGAGAGAGAGAGAGAGAGAGAGAGAGAGAGAGAGTCTTATTTGATCATGATATTGAAACAAATCGTCGCCGTCATTTATCATGGTGATATAATATATTTCCCATGAGGACATTATTATCTTAATAATACACAATGTTAATTCGGCTAATCCCATTTTCTTTTTTAAAGAGGAATGAGGCTAGCCAACTTGATGCGCCTCATTAAACTCTACAACATACTTAATTTTCATGTTTCCAAAATTTTGACATACTGCAATGTTGAAGGGCAGAGACGAAATGGAAACTCGTTCAATACTTGAATATCTGACACCCAGGCGCGGTTCGTCCATTGAGCACGGTCGTGCAGTGCCGCCCACAATTTTTAAAGTTTTTATTACGTAAAACACCCACAATAATCAAATAAAAGGAACCAGAAACAAACACTAGCAAATATTATATAAAAACAAGGTCCTCAGTGGCGCAAAAACTGTCATTTCTGTGTCTATAGCGCCGTAAAACATCTACTATGCCATGCCAAAGTCCACGCGCTTTAGCAAAACATAACAGGATATTCAACAGTGTAACCTGGCCTATAAATCGCTGTTGGGGATAACCCAAGCGATGACGACACTCGTAGCGAGTTTGGCGGTACATTAAAATTAATAAGACGGCACATCTCAAATGTGCTCCTGCCGAACAGTGCCGAAACATAGCCCACAGTAGGCAGTCTAAAAATAAACGCGATAGACCGTACACCATTCTTTGCCAATATCATGTGAGCCCCGGAGCAATCCAGCGGAGTGCTCAAGTGAATTGCGATTGGTTCATTGTATGTCTTGCTACTATTTTAAGTGACTCTGTGACCGTGAACCTGAGGGAGGTGAACATGACCGCCCTATGAGTTGTGCCTTTGAATGGTTTTGTAGTGGATTAGTGAAAATTATTACTTGAGTGGTCAGTTCCAATACAGGATGAACGAAACTGATGTTTAGCTAACAAACAAATTTAGCACTAGAAATCAAAGCGACAAGTAAAAAGAATGAAAATAAAAACACGAGGTCCCCCCTCACCAACCCAAAGATCTTAAAATTATAGATTCTACACCGTCTCATTTACAATGCCCTTGACTATCTTCAGCATGCGATTGCTTAATTGTGCACGTCCACTTTTTAGCCCCTCGAGCCGCCCCTGCTGACACCCCCCCCTCCTCCCACCCGCTTTTCATTTCTTTGGTGTTTAAAAAAAACAAAAAACTTTTGGGTTTGTTTTTTTCAAAATCAAACAAAAAGGCTGTAAACACCTCCGTCAACCGTGTCCGGTAGTCGATGTAAAACTGCGTGTTTGACACGCCCACCTTGAACTAATGACAAGAGCTTTGACAAATAGAGCGAGAGTGCCGATCAGCCAGTTCCATTATTGATCACAGATAGAAAGATAAAAGAGAGAGTATAGTCTTTTGTTTTGTTTTGCGGTCCTCTCTTTCTTGTCTCCCTCACCCCCTCTCTCTCCCTCCCTCTCCTTCTCTCTCTCTC
>NW_004797449.1:866718-867488 GCF_000002075.1 Aplysia californica
AGGGAAGGGGGGGGGGTTGAAATACGTGAATAGGTTCCAAGTTGTGTTTTTTTGACAGGATGTACAAAGCATGCAGCAAGTTAGATGTGGCATCGGTGGTCTAGAGGTTACGTTCTCGGACTCTCAACTATGAGGTTGTGTCTTCAAATCCATTCAGGGTCCCGATGTTGTGTCTTTGGGAAAGGCACTTTACACGAAATTTCCTCAATTCATCCAGGTGGGAATTGGTACCCGACAAAAGACAGAAAGATCTTGTCAGTCTGTTAGTGCGTGCAGTCCACAGATTACACTGTGTGCTTTCCGGGAAACCAAATATGTTTCTGAATGTTCTTACAGGGTCTGTTGAGGTAAATATAGTTGGAAAGCATATTATCATTATTACTATTACAATTATTACTGTCATTTTTATTGAATTGTTTCTTTTTCCTTCACATTTTATTCAATTATTATTTGTCAGCATTACTATTGCGACGCAGTTTTATTATCATTATGCGAGGCTTCATGAATAAGAAATGCAACAGCCGAAAGCGATACCTGAAGGCTGTACACATCCACAAGCGGAAATGAAGCTTCTAAATGTTCAAAATGTGGAAAACTCTTCTCCTCCAGAATTGGTCTCAAATCATCTAGTATAAACAAAAATATCTTGAGAAAAATTCTCGTCTGCAATTGCATTGCTCATCACAAGACATTTAGGAGGAACGAACCGTTACATAGGATAGGAGTGATCAGGGAGGAAAAGGGGAGGGGAGAGGAGGGGGGGGGGGTTT
>NW_004797449.1:870079-872561 GCF_000002075.1 Aplysia californica
TGTGTGTGTGTGTGTGTGTGTGTGTGACCTTATCTCATCTCATCTTATTTCATTTCATCTCATCTCATCTCATCTCATTTCACCTTGGTGACGAAGAAACAGAGAAATGAAACATTATGACGTACCTGCAGCTGCAGACTGTCAGCAGATGTCAATGTAGATAAGATCCGCGGTGTAAAAACAGACACAGATTAAAGCTCCGCAGTGACGTCACGCGGAAGGTGAGACGCCATTATTTCTTATTTTTAACAACGTCCACAAACCGTAGTATCAGCGTCTGTTTGGCGATACAACG
This sequence comes from Aplysia californica, assembly GCF_000002075.1. Taxonomy (NCBI): domain Eukaryota; kingdom Metazoa; phylum Mollusca; class Gastropoda; order Aplysiida; family Aplysiidae; genus Aplysia; species Aplysia californica. Next base: position 870,375 of record NW_004797449.1, read on the forward strand.
TCATACAGCGCTGGTCCCCTTCATGTTATCCAGTTTAGCAGTGTTCTTTATATCTGTCCAAGTAGTCAGCGAATCCAGAAACACAAATATCGCCAATTAAGTGTCGGTGAAACAGGGTTTAGATGGGTGGTCACTGGTCACTCGGGGTGTTGCCTTGAGCAAAACACTATAACCATGGCTCAAAAATTAAGACGCTGCACAGTGACGACCAACAATGGCATGTTAGTGAAATTGCCTGTATTGCATTGGTGTAATATTATTGTGTATTTGGTTATCTTTGTATGTGTATGAGATTTGTGTATTTGCGTGTGTATTGATGTACGTGTGTTGGTAATTGAAACTCAAATTTTCCACATAGGGATCAATAAAGTGTAATTTATTACATCCTGTGATTGTGTGGGTTCGATTTTTTAAAAAGTCGAAACACCATGAGAGAAGAGCTGGCTGGATCGGAACTGGATCCCTTGTTAGAAGATTTATTTTATTCGTGCACGGCTAATGACCAACCCTGAACTGACGGGAGTCGGCTGTTCTAACGAGCTGTCGTACTCTGGTGTTCAGGGACGTCGGAGACGGGATCTGGTGGCGGATTTATGACGTAGACGCACAGCTACGCACAGACCAGTGGGAGGAAGACGGCAAGGGAGGTTTGGCTGCGCGTCATGTTGTACTGAACCAGCTGCTGGTGTGTGAACTTGTGAGCTGTTAGAATCTCTGATGAGCTGAATTTTTAAAGGTGTTTTAGTTTCATTCTTGGTCTGTGGAATAAAGAACAAAATAATATAAAGGGGGTGTATACATTCGTAGTCTTATTGTATGAAGAGAGAATAAAACACTCGAAATAAAAAACGAATAAATAGAGACTAAATTATTCGAAGTTTTACACTGCTAACGAGAGAAGAAAACATTCAATGTTTACTCAAATAAAAAAGAAAACAAATCTGTCGAATGTAGAATGAATGATGACGAGTTACAAATTCAAACATAAAGGAATAACAGACTTGATGTAGACAGAAAATCACCCCAATTAACTATTTATTTTGTTCATGTTCTAAATCTCACGATCTGATCCTAGAGTCTTCCATTGTATGCACTTGTAATGATGTTTCTTCGGGAATTTCGGGGGGGGGGGGGGTCCCGTGTCTCATTACAATTTTTGGGTGTCATGCTAGGGATCTTATACATATCAGACACTTATTGACCATGAAAATGGCGATGGAGTATAAAGATATATCAGCTCCATAATGGAACAAAAAGAGAATATTAAGCATAACAATGGTTAGGACTGTTGTCTGTAGTACATGTATTTGATAATATAATTCAATTATTACTGGTTGTTTTACTAGCTTATGTTTCTTATTTACCCCTCCCCCCCCCCCCCCCCCCACACACACACACTCAGTCTGTCCTAAGGGGTAGGACACATAACCCTTTCCTACTCTCCTCGCACAGAGAGAGAGATAGCGGATTTCGAAATTACAGTCGACCCTTCTCTAGCGATCAACTGTGTAAGACACTGTACTCACCTGAACAAACGACCACTTCCCATTTCAACCCCTGCGGTCTTTATTTTTTAACATTGCAACGACACCGTGTAAAACATCCACCTGCCTAAGACAACCACCTTTGTCCTCGATACTGGGTGGCCGTATTACCGAATTCCGACTGTGTTTGCGACTTCTGAACAATGCCGTACGTACGTACCGTACGTCCTTTTGTGAATTCCCCGCGGCCAGCATTCGGATCACGAAACTGCGAAAATCTTTGGCCTGAAATAGCGTTCTAAAGCAAGATTTGTCACGAAGTTCTCTCTCCCGTCAAATTATGACAACCACCGCCTCCCCTGCTCAAAGTGCACGTTTGCCTCTATCCGTCCGCAGTGCTCTTTCGTGTTCTTTCTCAGAAATACAACATCTGAAAAAATAAAAACCCAACCCGAAACGAAACAAAACAAAACAAAACCAATAAAGAGAGTTAATGGTTTGGTGCTCAAGCACCTTTCATTGGTCCGGGTTTCTCAACACTTCCTCTTGCTTGTGTGGCCTTACCATGATGGGATATCAGAGTCAAGTGAGGGGAATGAGTTTTGTGTGCTTTGAGTTGACAGGGGGGGGGAGAAGAAAGAGGGAGAGAGAGAGAGACAGAGAGAGAGAGAGAGAGAGAAAGAGAGAGAGAGAGAGAGGGGGA
>NW_004797449.1:873539-874777 GCF_000002075.1 Aplysia californica
GGGTGCTTGTTTGGTTCTCCAGAAGTGTGGAAATTCACTTCTTTTGTCTTAGATAATAAAAATCAATTATAAATAGCATCACTTCTATCTTTACAATAGGCCCTATGAATTATTACTTTTGCTACTGCTACTACCCCTGCTGCTGCTGCTGCTGCTGCTACTAGCCAGACAGTCTCAACCTTCAGACGAGCATGCAGTGCAAATCACCACTAAACAGGCGCTAAAGCCCTAACAATAGCCTTCTACCAAAATTCTTCGCGGTCCATGGCCAGGTATCAATTTACACCTGGATGAAGTGAAGAAAACTGGGTGTAAATTACCTTTCCAAAGGACACAACATTAGGCTTGAGCCTCGAACCCTCGACCCCGCAACATCACGATTACAACTACGGTAGTGTAATAGCCTGCGCACACAGTCCTTTTGATAACATTTATTTGATGGATTTGATACAGTCGGTGCCCGCCGGGATTTTTCTTCATGGAGGAGCAAAAAATAACTGACACTTTGGTACAGAGGCTTGATAACTACTCACAGTTTCTCCTCCACCCCACCCCATAAAAATGAATGAAAATATAAGCAAACAAATAAATAAATAAGTAAATAAATAAATGAATAAATGAATAAAAAGACTAGGGTACTATGAAAGAACACTATAAGAGAAATTAAATAGGGGAGGACGGGGCTCAAATAAGTAAATAAATAAATAAATAAATGAAAAAGCTAGGATACGATAAAAACAAATAAATTATTTAAAAAACTAGGATATGATAGAGCAACCAATGAGAAATTGAAAAGGGGAGGGGGTGGGGAAACTCAAACAAATCCAGACAGCACGAAATCTTAGTGACCTTTTGAAATTGAGAAAGAATCAATCCAGCCACTGGGACCATTATAACAACATCGTTCATACCAGCGGCGACAGCAACAGCAACAGCAGCAGCTAGAACAACAGCATCATCACCAACAACAACAGCAGCAACAACAACAAAATCAATAACAACAACAACAGCCAAAGAAACGAACCAACCAACAACAACAATTATAGCAACTGCAACAACTACCACAGCGATATTTTTTTTTCTTCTACTATTGTTACGACTATCACCACGTCTCCAGCAACAACATCGTAAACCAACAAACAACATCATAAAACAACAACAATAACAACTACTTCTACTACTACCACTACTACTACTACTACTACTACTACTACTACTACTACTACTACTACTACTAC
>NW_004797449.1:876956-878137 GCF_000002075.1 Aplysia californica
GGGGGGTCTGAAGCCCGCCTCCTAAAAGTTCTAAACTGTGTCAATGAGAGTGTAAAAACACTTATATTCATTTTTAAAAATATAGAAATACCATACATTTACGATTGAACTCGAGAAAATCTTTCTTAGCCCAAACTGTATGCTTAGTGCAAGGATCATTAATTTCTTTTCAGTTTTTAGTTTATTTTATTCAGAAAGATTAACACTCTTAACATGATAAATATGCCTACATGTCAGCCTAGTAGAATCAAAATGGCGGCGAGCTTGTGATTTCCCAAAACCGAATTATTCCAGTGTTTTTCAGAGGTTCGGGGGTAGTATGAAAGAAAAAATACTTTTGCTTTTGAAGTAAGCGACGTATTTCAATTACATTTCACGTACAAAAACCTAGGAGGTCAACATCTAAATTTATAATGGAATGTTCTTATTTCTAAGCCTGCGCTAAAGGCAGGTGTGTCAGGCCGGGAAAATCTGTGTATGGCAACACGACGAGAAGGCCGGTTTAGGTCGATATGGCTCAAAAAGGGGTTAAAGGAGCGGAGTTCAAGGATGCTTTGGAACGCTGAAAAAATTGGAAGACAAAATTGGCTGCATAAACCCAGAACAGCCTTCCGTATAGTAAGAGTTAATTATTCGTGTTTTCTGCCCTATTTCTCTCCTTTGCCTTAAAGGTAACCGAGACAACAAGGTGAGTCAGCTGATTCCCTGAGGGATTAATGACATGAATCGTAAATGATTATGGAGCTACACAGATAGTAATGGAAAACAAGAATAACCTCAACATAGCTGCCTAATCGCTACCCAAGAAAAAACAAAGCAAAACAACAAAACACACACACTCACACACACACACACACACACACACACACACACACACACACAATACACACACACGCACACAAACACACACACACACACACACGCACACACACACACACACACACACACTCAAAACACTTTTTCAAAAACTGGCTGCGCCGGGGAACAGCGACTGCCGACGTCATTTTACCGAGGAACAGCGACTGCTGACGTCATTTTACCGGGGAACAGCGACCGGGGAACAGCGGCTAATTAATTTCGGACCCTTCCTCCTTTGGCCCTTTCTTCTTTTTTCTTTTTCATTTCAGTTTTACTTTTATTTGTTTTTGATGATTGTTTGTTGTGGGGGTCTTTTATGGGTG
>NW_004797449.1:878756-880465 GCF_000002075.1 Aplysia californica
GAGAGAGGAGAGAGAGAGGGAGAGAGAGAGAGAGAGACAGAGAGACAGAAAGACAGACAGACAGACAGACAGACAGATAGACAGACAGACAGACAGACAGACAGACAGACAGACAGTCAGACAGACAAATACACAAATAGACAGAAAGAGAAAGAGATGAACAAGTTCAGAAAAATGAATAAACGCCATTACTCAGACTTAAGCGTAACATCCGTCAATTAGTTCACAAATCGATACCCAATTAAAACATGGCTTTGTCTTGCTTATTGTGTTAGCTTCATTTGTGGATTCAACTGAATCCACGCCTCCCCCCCCCACCACCTCTTCCCCCAAAACAAAAACCCCTACGGCCCTCCAATAACCCCCCCATCCCCAACCCTCTCCAATCCTTCAATAATACCGTTATGGTAATTCAATTTCTTATTCATAGAAACAATTGACATTTTTTGCTCGGGGAAAAACTTGCATAATTATTTGATGTGGCGTTTCTTAACCCCTTTTGTACCGTCTGTTATCACACGAAGTCATGCGTGATAAACCTGTTGTGTCGGAGTACTGTCGCTAGCTACCGAAAGAGTTAAAAATCAATGTGAATTGAACTAATGGTTTTCTGTTGGTGATCTAGGTCACCTATCTCCTTTTTTCCCCTCACGTTTTCACTCTGCATGTTGTCTGTTAAAACACAACCACAATTAGTTTCTCCACACCTATATAAATAATGCTGAACTTACGAACCAATTATCTTTAGAGAACCCATTCCATTTCTAGCGACACACTAATCAAAGAAGAAGTCATGAGAATAAATAATTTTCATTTGAAGTGTTCATGTTTGCACAAAAATATCCTTCACAAATTTAGCTAAAATTCACAAAATCAGTACCGCGTGTGACCAGCACCTGCCGCATTGATAACTGAATGACACCGTCGAACCACCGAAACGATGGGTTGAAGGATAAACTGCTGGGGGCACATCAGCCAGATTCTGTCTAGCGATTGCTCAAGTTCACCTAACGTTTGGTGTTGGTTTGGTTGTACAGTTGTCGTAGTTACCTTCCCAATCTCATCCCACGGTTGTCAAATAACTGACAGGTCTGGTGATACAGCTGCCAACGTCTAGGACCTTAATGCTATTGTTCTATCTCAGAATGACACAGTTCTATCTGCTCAGTACCTAGTTTTGAGAAGTTTGGCGTAAAAACATTTGAGTTTCACATCATGTCAAACTTTTTCTTTGGATACCTTGGTAACGGTTCCAAATAATCCTACGATGTTGATAGAGCAGATAGAACATTTGGTTTCTGACCTCATGGTCTTAGTAACTCGAACAGGCCAAATTGGTCAGATAGAACTTTGTAATTCTGAAGTAGCCAATTGTTCTGGAGTTGTTGTGTCACAACGCTTGCAACGTATGGTCTTGTTGGAAGACAAGAGAAGCATGTGTCAGAAGAAAAAGGACCACTTGCCGGTCAAAGAGTTCATCTCTGAAACGAGCTCATGTCAATGTCCCGTTGACAATCACAAGTTGCGTCCTGTTATTATCAGAAATGCAAAAGGTATCTGAAGTCAGTAGTAGAAGTATAAAGGCTAAAGGTAATCTCCTTTCTCTCTCCCTCTCTCTCTCTCTCTCTCTCTCTCTCTCTCTCTCTCCCCCCCCCCTCTCTCTCTCCCTCCCTCTCTCTCTCTCTTCCCCCCTCTCTCTCTCTCCCTCC
>NW_004797449.1:883772-904524 GCF_000002075.1 Aplysia californica
TAAAAGGAGAAGTTTGGGTGCACCATTTGCTCAGTCTCCTTCATGGTGGGCTATGATGAACACGGACCTGGTTCTATCTTATTATTAGACGTTCTTGAACTCGGGTCGTTTTGTGGAGTTTTAACCGACTCTGAACCCATATGACTCGGTTCTATCGAAGACGGACATTAAAACTCGGCGGTCCAACTTACTTGATAAGGGCGTTAAATCCATACCCACTTACACACTCCGAGATTTAGAAGGGACTTCCTTGACTTCTTGGTTCAGTTCCTCCATGCTACAGCGGTCTGAGCATGTCTTTTACGTATTGTGTTGTGTCCATTCACTTAGGGGGTCACTGAGTCGTAGAGGAATGATCTGTAATTGCCTTACCGATAACCCCAGAATGAGAAGTGGAGACAGGCAGAGCACGACTTGCGAGATCAATCGAGTTTTGAGTAGAGAGAAGAATATCGACACAATAATGGTCATATTATTATAGTTCAGGGAAGAAAAAAGACAGATGGACAAAAACAACAGGGCGGTTGGCATTTATCGGTAATTCCTCCCCACCCCACCCCCCAAAAAAAAGAAAAAGGAAAGAAAATAAATAAATAAATAAATTTAAACATAACATTAATTAATTTTAAAAATAAAGGAAACCTCCCCAAAAAATCGTCTTCTCTGTCCCTCTTAGTGCGCACGCCACACTTTCAGGTAAAATGACATTAATTAATGAGAGATGCTCCAACAGGCGATTGAGAAGAATTCGGGCCAAGATCTTGCAAGCTACGTACAAGAGGGATATACCACTGTGATTGCCACAACATTGCCTGTCACGTGTATTTTTTTGTTGTATAGATGAATTATAATGATAGTTGCATCTCTCAGTGTCTCAACACGACAGTCTTCACCAAAAGCAAAGAACCACCCCCGTCCCTCTTCCGAAACCGAGTTCGCGCCAGGGGCCTTAATGAAGGACATGGCATTTATTATGGTACTTCTGGTTTCAGTGCTTGTTAGGGGACAATTTCAAGTGAGGCGTTCGTGGAATTTGCAGGAGGGATTCAATTGATTCAGAATTGATTCTTGATGGTCGGTTTAAAACACTCTCAAAGAGTTCGGCCCAGCGTCTCTCTTTTATCTGTGATACGCTTGGAACCATCTTGGTTAATAGAGGGTGAAGGGATCTTTCTCCAGTAGAGCAGAACTATCTTGAAATGACGGTCTTCTTTGTCCCTTTTAACACTCCTGTGGCACTCCCCACCAAATAAATAAGTTTTTTCGCACCATTGAGCACCTCTTCCCCACCGTCTGAGTGACGACCAGTCTGTTAGTGTTGTGTTGTTAACCAATAGACTTTAAAGTATAATAACCTAGATCGGGCACTGTCATGGCCGCCCATAGACATCATTTAGAATATCCAAGATCGGGCACTGTCATGTCTGGTAACAGATTTACATCATTTACGGGTGCTCTGGTGTATCGTCCTCATCTCTTCTTCCTTTCTATGTATGCCACTCTCCAGTAACACCTCTTTATCTTTTTTTGGGTTTTGAGTAGAGGTTTTACGGCACTCTCAACTGCATAAGGTCATATGAGCGCCAACGAGTGGATGTCAACAGAGAAGTCTTTACAGGGAATCAGGCTTACTCTGCTCACCTCTCTAGCTTCAACAGCACAAAGTCTGTTTCGACTTTCAAGGCACCCCGGAAATAGCGGGTCACAAGAGTGTGATAAACATACAAAACAAGTAGAGGAGAAATGACAATAGTAAGGATTAGGAAAGAAAAAGCAGCAGTTTCCTGATGTAGGTCAGGCATAGTTATGAGCGTGACGTTGATGAATCCGCCCATTTACAATTCTACTTTGCATGAACGAAAAATGTCCCCCCCCCCCTTGGGAATGGTCTAAAGACACTTCAGTCAGTGGCACCGCCCCGGGGGTAGTTTAACACCACTAATCTTTTGAACTTATATGACATATTTGTATTGTAAGTGCCGTTAAACGCTTACTAAAACTAATCTAAAACAAAATATAAGGAAGTCAAGTGAGAAACAAGCATTAAAGCAACGTAAACATTTATTGCAACAATTATCACAACTGAAAGGAAGCCATGAGCTGGATATTATACATGGAAATACATGCACACGCATCATGCACAACAATCATAATTATCTTATCATAATAATATAAATAAACAAGGTGCTTGAATGAAGTTGTCATTGGAATAAATCAAAAACACTGCAGGTGGTTACTGACAAGGGAAATTAATCTCGTAATAGCGATAGGTCTAGCCCATAAGTGACAGTGAGTATCAAAGGCAAGAGTTCTATACATACCATTATATCATAGTGATAGTAGGTTCGTCTCTTTTATGTTGGTGGTTTTTCGCTCCCATCAACACAGTTTAGGTAAATTTATCGGGAGGGCTTCCAACCTTACCCTACCTGTCTGGGCCAACCCATCCACTAAGGCTGAGAGGGATACAACATCCCAGCAGAAAGACCGAGATACTTGATAAAAATATTCTCCCCAGTGGGAACTTTACCTCAGGTCTCCTGTGTGCTAACACTGTTACAGCAAGAATTGTATACCACTGTAGGGAGACAGTGAGTACCGAATCATGCCATCCGATTAGAACAAATAAAACAACAGTAATACAAACTTTGCTGCATGTACATATATGGGCAGGAGGGGGAATTCCACACCCAGGACCATTCCACATTCCCTGCAAAGCTAAATTCTTAATAAAGGTGAAAATATTGGAATGATCAATTCATACTCATTTTTTGCTTACTAACCTATCAGTATCAGACCCAAAGAGGACTGTTGCAGGGGGATGTATCGTGTCCTCTTTTTACATAACAGTAGCCTCTATACAACTTGTCTCATAATCCAATTGGAAAAAGTAAGGAGTGAAATTCCCCCACCAGCATATAATATACATATAATGAAGATGTGGTTCATGTATCTTTCTACTCACTTCGTCAGTTGTGGGTCAACAATACATGGTATGAGATTTAAACTTCAAAGGGTTTCATCTGAGCTCTGTGGATGTTCCCAGTTACTGCTTGTTGCCAATTCTGTTTGCAACACATTACATACATGTAGTGATCCGGATTTGATTTAAAGTGACTTTTCAGCTCCCAGAAAAATACACGTGAAACAGGATCAACCTGTCTTTGCTTTTGAAATTCACAAACTTTGATCCTAATATCTTAAAAGTATCTTAAATGTAGACTTTGTCTCATACAATGAACATCGAACGACAAAAGCCAGCCTGACATATTTAAGTTTTAAAAATCTCACCAAGATCATCTAAGACGACCAAACCCTTTATCTTTCTCTAGCATGTCACCGCACCTATTACGTTTGGTAAGAGTTTCACAGCATTTGTAAAACAAATAGTCATAATAAGTGCTGATTAGGTGTTACTAGAGAGTATCTAACAAAGAAAAAGAAGAGGAGAGAACAAGGATGACAGATGTTTGATAAAAACAAAAGAAGCAAACCACACCAGAGCACCCACCAACCAACCACCCAATGCACTACAAACTGTAAAACTTGAGGATTATATTACAACATAATTTTCACGGGATCAGTTTGCTGCCAGCCCAGTGGTGATACATTTGGGTACGACCAGAGAACCTGTGAGGTTCCCTTGTCTTTGCCAGATGTCAGTCTCACTTAGCTATCGCCTTAACAGTATCTTTATAATGGTGATGACAATATCTCACAGACGACCCACATTGTGGACAAATCCCGAGAAAGGAGGGATATGCTGGGCAGGCAGAGAGCTTGGAAATTCTTGAGATGATTGTTACAGTCTAGCATACAAAAAGAAGAGAAGTTGGCAGGACACGGAATTCTTTTTGTATAATATATATATATATATATATATATTTATATGTACGAATTTTGCTATGAATGTGTTCTTAATACAAAGAATACATGTACGAGAAAAAAAGCAGGGACCTGAAAACCTGTTCGCTAAGCGAGTGTTTCGTCTTGTGGGTGTTTCGCTATGTGTGTGCTAGACTGTATGTGTGAAGCATTTGAACAAATAATAATATGGGAAGGAGGGTGAGTAAATAAAAGCGTGCGAGTTAGATACATTCATGGCGTGGTGAGGTCAAACTCATTTTGTTTGAAGCATAACCAAAAATCAGGTGTTTTGATATAGTCCACCAGACACATATGGAGCATACTCTGACTTCACAGGTCTTCAAGAAAAAAAGAAATGTTAAAAAGAAATCTTAGCATTGGAGACAATCAAATTCTTTTGCTACATCATATTTCATAATATATAATGGGCCCGGGGGGGGGGGGTGGTAAGGATAACTAGTTAAGCCTGAATATCAGTCATTTTATTCAAACAAGCCAATACAAAATCAAATGGAACGTAAATAGATCTTTTCTGAGTACAATATCTTGAGAAACTGTTCACAAGTCACATTACAGACACATTCTACCAGCAGTGGTCTGTGAAGACTCAGGGACACATGGGGGTATCAAACACTTCAGTTGTAGCAGTTTTACAGTACTTGCAACACAATTAGGTCATATAAGTGTCGAAGATAAGAAGTGCTACTAGAGAGGAAAGTACAAAGAAAAGGAAAGGAGAGGTATGGACGATAGATGTTTGATAGAATAGAAGGAGCAGACCACACCACAGCACCCGCCAACCGCTCACACTGGACGTTTGGTTCCGCGGCAAGGTCACCGGGGTTATAGAACTAGGAAAGCACAGATGTCTAAACAAAAAAAATCACATCTTGATCCTAATCTAAGAATAAGTGACTGCTCTTAGATGTATTTACATTTCCGAAAACTTCTTCCACAGACCAGCAGAAAAAAAAGTCGAGGAACAAGTTTGGGAGAACACAAGTGAGTGCATACCGTATATCTACACAGGAGTGAAGAGGTTAAGAGAAAAAGGGGCAAAATAAACTGTCTTCTCAGACAGAGATGTTCCTGGCTTGGCTACTGGCATTGAACAATAGCCATATGAGATATACAGGGCTTGTATAAAGAGAATTAAAGCACATCAAAACGATAACAGCCAACTAGTGCAGGGAAGAAGCCAGACAGATAGACAGAAACAACAGAGAGAAAGAAAAGTAGTAGTAAGACCTACCAGTGGCACCCTCCTACAACCTGCTAAAAGGGTTCTATCTGCGTTTTGAGGATGTTTCGAGCTAGAGTTCGTTATGGGCTATATCTCTGCAATGCACAACATGGTGATCCACGTTCCATTCTGACATGACTTATTCTGCTCCAAGTTAAATACACATGAAAAAGGCTCTATCTGCATCAAATGCTCTTTAAATTCACAAAATTTGACGTCCAATATCTCAAAAGTACCTGGAATGCAGATAGAACTCTTTTAATCTCATATGATACAATGCAGTGAGACTATCTCCAAGACTAAAAAAGGGTGAAGTTTGTAATACAGTAGTCTGAGAAATAAAGCGTGAAGCAAAACAGCTGTAACTAAAAGTAAACTTACGAGGTACCGGTACCGAGATCAACACATGATAAACAACACACATCACTAAAATCGACACATAATAAACAACAGTATATAGCGAGTGTATGGGTTTAAAGTCCCTAACAACACTATTAACTTACTCAAGAGGCAGAACCTCCGGATATAACATCCGTCTCCTATACAGCCTTGAAACCTGCACAAAACGACCCGAGTTCAAGGTTCAAACATAAGCAATCTGCTCCGCAGTCCAGCGTCCAGCATGATACCAACTGAGCAAACGCAGTACCCGAAAGATAACAGACAATGCTAAGATCCACACATGATAACCTTAGAGTTGGGAGTCTTCTTCCCCTAAGAAACACACTATCCTCACCAGCAAGGACCAACGCACAGAACAGGCTGCTCAACACGACACACAACACACACATGGAAGATGATCAATCAGCGAGTGGTTTTTGCAACCCAGCCCACATAGTGGAGGCCTGGGACACACTGTGGGACAGACGATGGGACAAACGAAGGGACAGATGATGGGATAGATGATGGGGCACACTGTGGGACAGATGATGGGACAGATGGCGGGACAGATAATGGGACAGATGATGGGTCAGATGATGGTACACACTGTGAGACAGACGGTGGGACAGATGATAGGACACACGGTGGGACAGACGGTGGAACACACTGTGGGACAGATGGTGGGACACACAGTGGGACAGACGATGGGACAGACGATGGGACGAGAAACACAGCTCGTGTCAGGCCACACACATCTCTGTCGTCCTCTTGACCAGCTGACACATGACAGTAGAGTGATAACACCACAAAATGAGTCCCTTCTCCGACCTGGATCAATGTTCCAGTTTCTTCAAGCTATATATACACATTAGTAAAAAAAACACAAAAACACTTGACTACTTGTGTTACATAGGACATTTTAGAAATTTTTAGAGAGGGAAGATCAAAATCTGCATAGAGAACCACTATTTCAAACTGGATTAATGAATTAATACAAGTCAATAACTAATTAATAATTCATAAATTAATAATTCAAAATTCATTATTTTTTGTTGTTGTTACAGTCAATCAATCAGCAGACCACGAGCCAAAGTGTATGACAAAATATAAAAAAACCAACATCACAGACAATTTACACCCGCCCATTTCTGTCAGCTTAGCATCTTAGTCGTGTTCGTCAGTGTTAGAAGTCACTCAAACAGTCACAAAAACACCCCAAAACACAACTTAGATGGGCATCTAGGCATAAAAATTACACTGATAATTCAGTATTAGACATCGTATACTCGTACAAGTTGTCTATTATGGCCACACAAAATGAGCAAATTGAGAGGGGGCGCTGTATCCCATATTGAGAGGGGGCGCTGTATCCCATCTTGTCAGTTTGTATTCTTCTTGGGAGACCGAGCATGTTTCCAATTGTTTTAGGGGCTGCTGGGGTAATAACATAGATTGTAAAGTACATAGAGCTTGCTGCTGAGCGGAGATATGCACTATACAAATGCAATTTATAACCACTATTATCAAGTTCGAAACCCTTTCAATCCATCGCTCCCAAGCTGATGTATACGTAAAACAAAATAGTTGAAAACAAATTTTTTCACCCTTAACATTAATTATTTTCTTGTCCGTTTATCCCAGATACAAAGTGCATTCTGTTTTTCACCAGAGGAAGAAGTTGGAGAATTTATCAGTTACATCTCTTCACTGTCACACATAATGAACTCGGTGCTATCATAAGATGGTCGATCAAAACAAACTTGAATTTGAGCTAATACAACACTTCAGCAACATCTTGTTAAATTTTACGTTCTTCTTGAACAAAACAAATGGAAACACAGCATCAACAAACTATGGCACTAAAAGAAAACTTGTGAACTTTGCCCGGGCCAAAACTTCTGAAACTCTAAAAGTCCCAAAGGCCTTTCAACGAGTTGCTATTCTTAACTTCTAATGTAAATATAGTGGAGTCAACTTAAACCAAACTCAGTTAATCCAAAAGCAAGAAGAAAGCAAAAATCCCCGATTTTTTTTCTTCAAATAAAGCAACCTCCCTAAACCAAAAACCCGGCTGAACCAAAGAAAAATTTGGCAATTCCACAGATTTCAGTTTAAGCGGACTCAACTGTAGTTGTATTATTAGTTGTATTATAAACTATTAGTCTACTTTTCCTTTGGTTTCATTTATTTCTCTCTATAACAAAAACACTTTGCACAAAATATCTCAGCCCACTCCATCAGCCCCAGAACCACAACACCAAATGCTTCTTACAAGAAATTAGTCAGATAGAATAAAACATATATATATATATATATATACAGACACATCATCATATAACATGTAAATATCAACGAGCACTGAATCATTGACACTCACACTCTCACTCATGAACACAAGTATTATATAACACACATGGGCAGCAGTTGATTAACCCTATCTGTACGACCTGGGGGCATTTTGTACCCCCGGGGTTGTATTCTTCACATTTTAGAATGCTTCTAGTACGAAGACCTCTTTGAAACTTTCAGTATTTCTCAAAATATCATTTTGACAGACTGCTATGCAAAGCATACGGATCGGATTAAAGAGTAATTTCCGCTTTGGAACGCGGTGGCACAGAGTTCCCCACATCGTATGGATACGATAGTAAAACACGACATACGGATAGGGTTAACTCTCCAAGTGTCCAAGGACGATTAAATCAGCCAAAAGTTTCATTCTGCGTTGTCGCCGCCGATTTAATCGGCCATAATTTGAGTCAATATTTCAGTTCATTTATCCAATTTTTTGTATGTTGCCCAACATTTTAACTCTTTCATAAATGAGCTCAACTTATTAACATTCTGCTTTCTGAAAATGTATAGGTTTATGGCCTTTACTTCTTGGTTTGCCTGTTCTCATGTATTTTCCAACATAATATGGGGAAATCATACTAACATAATTTTCCCTGACAACACAGACTTACAAGCTATCTGTTACCGACACTTGGAGGTTTAAATCAATGAGCTCAGGTCCAAATAAAAAAATGATTTATTTCCAAACATTATCTCTTTAGTTATTTGGAACAATCTAACTCTAACAGCAACTACTACATTACCACATTATATTCATGACTTATCAATATTCAGCACCAAATCAGGACAGGAGGCAAAAAAATCCCCCCCAAATTTTTTAATAGACTGCAGGTCCTCGTTACAAGTGACAAACATGAGGCATCCTGCAGCTCAGTCATTTTGTCTACACACAGGTGCCAACTGGCTACAAAATAGACTTCGGAACTTTTTAGACCCCATAGAAACTTCTTCTAAGGGACTTATAATTTACTGATCATATTGCTACCTAATACATCTTATATAAGAAAAACTCAGGCAAATTGTGGACAATTTCAGATTCCAGATGTATAATAAAATCAGCACTTCTGTCTATACAGACAAATAAAAAATGCCCACACACACAGAATATTCAAGCATCTACCAACACAGCCCTATAAAAATTAATACACTGAACATCTGGAACACCAATTCCTAATCTAACATTTTTATCTACATCATCTTTATTATCTGCCTCTTTCACCCTGGTATTGGGTATAGGCCACCAAAAAAGACTCTCCACCAGTCTCTGCTCTGGGTCACCTTCTCCCCCTCCAGCCAACTGTGCCCCTTAATATGCCCGAGATCTGCCTCCAGAACTCATTCCGAGGTGGACCTCGGCCTTCCTCTCTTCCTCCTCCCCTGATTTTCATTGACCATTAAATATTATGCTGATTAACTGGACACTCAACGATTCTTCCCTAATCTAGCTGTTGAGGGGACACTTTCTGGTTTCTCTATTTACTATTGTAATCGATAATACAAAAAGAAAAAAGATTAACCCTTACAGCCCCAAATGCTTTTATTTCTCTTATGAGTTTTCCTTCCCCTAGGACCAGTCACGCATATTTCCCAGCAACCTCAAAGCTAATCCTGTACTTTTACTGTAATCTTTCAAACTGTCTCAGAAAAATATTCTACATCTTGTTTTCTAAAAACTTCAGAGAAACGCAGAACAGATATTTTTTTTAAAGCCTGCAAAAAATTGCAGACACAATCAGTGCTTACTGGGCCTGAGGAGCCTATGACTAGGCTAGAGAGAAGTGAGGGCTAAAAATAGCCTGGTGCTGTAAGGGTTTACTTTGTTCTGAAGTGAAACAGAATCTGTCGAACCTGTATACTTCTGACCAGTAGTTCCACTATACTTTGAAGCTAGAGAAACGTGGGTAATAGACACAAAGTATTCCTTAGAAAGTTTCACGCCTCACTCTATTGTTGACACATTGGTATTTTTTATTTCTGAAATATCTCACAACTTGCTGCCAAGAAGCTAGGACACAAGTATTTGTAACATATACTGCTACGTCATAGCAGATAAAGATATCACCAGAAAGTACAAGTGTGCACCCTTGCTTTCTATTCAACTGTTTAAATTACTGAGGACGTATATTCAGCTCATTCGACCACACACAAAGATGCACTGTTTTGGGGCATAACTTCATTATTTAAACAGATTTTTCTATTTTTCTTTATCTGACACTTTAAAAGGCATGCAATAACATACATACTATAAAATATGCAAACTCATGTTTCAGATTTGTGTACGATGGTTTGAAATGTGCTGCAGCTTTGCCTCTGCTCTGCTGCTGACCGGACATATATGAGCACTATGTATTTAAAGAGCTGATGGATGAGAAAAAAAAATGCTCTCCCCGTACAACTTGGCCATTTTTCTTCTTTTTTTTTTCGTTGGGAAACACGTCACGATAACAGACATGGCTGTTACAACTTTCACTGGAGTGAAAACATCTTTGCAAGCCTTCTGCACTGAGAACTGTAACTGCATAGTGCTTACAAGTCGTACTACATGTATGGAAGAAAACAAATCATGCCTCTGGCAAAAACAGCGGCAAATTTTCACACAATTTTCACACAATGAAATGAAATTCTTCTACACTACATGAAATATATTTTATTTCTAGGCTCTCAATAAACATTCTCCAAAATGATTGTACACTTTCACCCCAACTTATGAGAATCTAAAACCTCAAACAAAAGTCCTTCACACAAAAAATGCTTGAACTTTGTAATAAACACAATGCTGTGTAGAGTATGCTGTGGTTTTCCTTCAAGATTTTCTGTGAGTCTTCATAAAAACAAAAGAGCAAAAACATGATCTTGGGTGCAAAACATAGCATCATACAGCCACCCTCAGTTCAAAACATTTATCTTTATATAACAACACATTAGACTAGTCTAATTAGAGTTAATTTTCTAATAAATAATAATGCACTCCCTTCAGCAACTAAGACTCTGAAAAAAACTTTTCTCGAGAACAAAAGCTGCATACCATGGGGAGCATCATCTCCTATCATCTATCACATATTTCACACACTCACGAAAATATCAAATTTCTAGAACACGGATCGGCTGGCTTTGTGTAAGACTTCACCATAAGCCATTTTGAAAATTGTTCACAAGAAACAAAAGACTGATTCATTGATTTATTATCCAGTTCATGAAATTCAAGCCTTTGTAGCATAGCAACTTCAAAACTAGTAATCTTAGAGAGCTCGTCTTTTGACACAATTTGTCCGGCAATCCAGGAATCTATCAAATGTAAAAAAGTGATTTTCGCAAAAAGTGGCTTATGATGGAATCTTACACTGGACCATCAGGATGATGTGACATGTACAAAATGATAATTGCACAACCAGTAAAACTAGGCATCAATATCTTGGCTCAAGAAATGGTACATGAACGCTGCTTTCTTGGCCTCTTCTTCTCGTATCTTGGACTTGCGTTCCTTCAGAGAGGCCTCGCTACTTCTGGCTAAGCTTGTGGACGGGGCTGGCCGAAGCAGGATCTCACCAAATATAGTAGCTGTACAACAACAACAACAAAATAATAGAAATTACACTTCTATCATGGAGACTGGTGGGTGGTTGGTTGGCGCTTTGGTGTGTGGTTTGCTCCTTTATTCCTATCAAACATCTATCGTCCTGATCTCTTCTCCTTTTCTTTGTATGTTATTCTCAAGAGCACCCCCCAACAACCCACAATAATTACATTTCAAGCATTTATTTTTACAGTTTGATGAAAGAAACAATAACAAACCCTGCAGACACAAACGAACAACATCTGGACAAAACATCCCAACCCCCTGCACTAAAAGTTCTTCAGCATTCAGTAAATCAATTAGAAAAAGCCAGGCAGCTGCATAACAAAGAAAGTGTTGGATTGGAATCCCCAGGGTAAGAGATCAAGGGGAAAGCCACGAGGAACCCGAAGAAGAGTTAGAGAGAATGATGTACAGAAAAGTGGGAAGATATGGAATAATATCAAGAGGGTAACTGAGGATAGGGGAAAGTGGAAAATGTTTGTTCATGGCCTATATCCTGGTACAGGGAGAAAAAGGCATTGATGATTGATTGATGATTAGAAGAACTTACAGAGGAACTTGATGTCCAGGCCATTCTGCTCACCATTCTGCAACAGTTCCCTCAGGAAGGCACACACGTAGAGGAACACATTCTTGTGGCAGTCGGGCAGTCTTGATACCAACTGAAAGACGACAGATAAAAAATGTATGGCATTGTGGTGAAATCAGGAGCTCATCAATATAGTGAAATCAAAGAAACTGACATTTCCCCGTCTGTTCGGCTATTTTCATTTCTAAAAACACATTCCTGTGTGGACTTTACTGACAAACGTTAATCATAAGCACAAATAAAAAGTAAATATTAAATTCTTTCACAGTTGTTCTTCTTTGTACTTGGATCTTTATGAAGTACCTAGAGCTGTAAGCACACAAGAGTCAGCATTCAAGGATTAGAAACAGGAGAGATAAGGAAGATAGATGTTTGACAGGAAAGACGGGGCAAACCGCACGAGAGTGCCCCCCAACCATCCACAAGTAAACAAGTCTGACAAAACTGCTTGATTGTTCATTTCTGTATAACACAGCATTCCAACTCTACCCCATTGTAACAAGATATTGATAATGATATTGTATAGCGCCTACTCCCGTATGCACACAACTCTAAACGCTTTCCATAAATCCTAGTACAAAGAATAATAACTGAAAAAAAAAAAGACTACTTGCTAAAATAATCGCACATACATGCACACATATATACATGCATGCAAACACACACACACACCTACACACACAATCACACGCACAAACACTCTTGTAACACGTCTAACTTCCATCATTAATAAAACCTATTTGTGTTAGACGTGCCATAAAACTCAAACTAAAAACTAAACTGACCTGTTTACTGAGCAGCAGGTTGTTGGAAGAGGCCAGGGCCTGACTGTACACCTCACAGGGCAGCACAGGCTGAGCCAGACACTCCAGGAACAGCAGGAAGGACTCGGCCACCGAGTGGACGCTCATCGTCTCCGCTGGGAGCCCCCGAGTCAAGGTCAACCTTTGTGCTGCTGTTTCCTTTTTTGATTACTTTTTTTTTCTGTCTTCTTATACTACAAGGTTTTTTTTGTTTGTTTGTGATTGGCAATTATACAAGTTTAACCCCTTTCAACACTGTCAGGTTATTCAAAGCCGGTACAGGACTTCCGAATTTAACATCCGTCTCCGATAAGACAGAGCCAAGTATAGGTGACCTTGCTATGAGAGCCGCCTGTATAAGACAATCACCCGTACAAACGGCCACTTCCCATTTCCCCCTAGCTGTTTTTAAAATATTATCATAACAGTGTAAAATGCCCACTTGTTTAGATATCCACTTTTCTCCTCAACAATGGGTGACCATCTTAGATAGTTTCATCAGTAGTTGGAGAGCTTTAAAAACTACTTAAACAGAGGTTCAAGAACATCCAAAAGGCAATTTTCCACACTCTAATCATAACTGAGCCAACAGTGCACCTTATATTTGTTGGTTCTAAAATTAAACATCCCCCCACCCCTCTCCACATAACACACAAGACTGTCACAGCAGTTTTTCTATCCAAGGATACAAATTTGTTCCGGAAGGCCAGTGTCCAAGCAGTCTCTGATAAGCTGGATCTCAGAGGTCCTTCCTGGCTGCTGGAACAGATCCTTCTGCAAGACAAAAAAAACAAGGACGTATTGCTCTGAGACTGAGGTGTAGGGCTAAAAAACAGGACTTAAAAATAAGTACCCACTGCCTATATAAATCAGTTATCTCTAATGGCACCAACAGTGGTGTACAGAATAATAATAATAATAATAATAATAATAGATAGCATTTGTATAGCGCATATCCCCGCTCAACAGCAGGCTCTATGCGCTTTACACTATATTATTACCCCAGCAGACCATAGAACACTCCGAAACATTCTCAGCTTCCCGAGAAGCATACAGTGCAAGCAGCCGATTAAGCGCTCAAACACAAACAAACAGACAAGATCTTTCGCTGTCTATAGCCGGGTACCCATTCCCACCTGGGTGAAGTGAGGAAAATTTGTTTAAAGTGCCTTTCCCAAGGACACAACGCTGGGCCCCTGACGGGATTCGAACCCACGACCTTACGGTTGCGAGTCCGAGAGCCTAACCACTAGGCCACCGACGCCACATAACTATCCAAGGCATGATCTTACACAAGTAAGGGGAGGGGGGGGGGGTGTGATGAGATGAGGGTGGTACGGACGACTGTAAACATTGAAGCAGCTTCATTAGTTACCTCTAACACAGCTATGGTGACAGTTACTGGTGAACCCAGAGGCCTGACACGATAGACGTCAGTTGAGGGAAGGAGTAGAGGTGGCGTCGGTGGCCTAGTGGTTAGGCTCTCGGACTCACAACCGTAAGGTCGTGGGTTCAAATTTCGTCAGGGACCCGACGTTGTGTCCTTGGTAAAGGCACTTTACACGAATTTTCCTCACTTCACCCAGGTGGGAATGGGTACCCGGCTATAGACAGCGAAAGATCTTGTCAGTTTATTAGTGTTTGAGCGCTTAATCAGCTGCTTGTACTGTATGCTTCCCGGGAAGCTGAGAATGTTTTCGGAGTGTTCTATGGTCTGCTGGGGTAATAATATAGTGTAAAGCGCATAGAGCCTGCTGTTGAGCGGGAATATGCGCTATACAAATGCTATTTATTATTATTATTATTAGAGCATCAACGGACAAACACAGCTATGGTGACAGTTACTGGTGAACCCAGAGGAAGTGAAGACACATTGGGGCCTGAAGCATGCTCCAATTGGAAAAAATCAACAAAGCTCTCATATAAACAAAGATGGTTTAACTTATAAAAAATCTGCACAGTATAGTTAGAAACTGCAACACTCTTTGAGACGAAGGTACTCTGAATTCAGGGGTGCATAAAGCTGGTAGGCCTACATTTAAAAAAGATATAAAGACTCCTATAAAATGTCTCTCAAGAACTTCCAACATCAATCCTTTGACATGAGAGAGCATACCTCATGACAAGACCCAGTTGGAGAGTAGCAAATCATATGAGGCTTCACGAGTAAGAAACGCTGAAGTCAAGCAAAAGGCCGACAATCAGTGCACTTCCACAAGTGGAAATGAAAATGTGGCATTTTCTTCTTTGCCCGAATTGGTCTCAACGGTCAAAGCAGAAGCCAAAAGTCAAGTGGAAATGAAAATGTGGCATATTCTTCTTTGCCCGAATTGGTCTCAACCGCCAAAGCAGAAGCCAAAAGTCATCTTAATCCTTACTTCTCCTCCAGGCCACCTGAGACACAGATGCTTCAGGTCAGAATCTTTGAAACTTCACCACAAGTTGAATATTTTAGTTCATACACATATTAACCAACAACAAACGCTTACCTTGTCCAAACCATACTTGTGTAGGAAATCCACAAGTTTCCAGATTTCCTTTGGCACCATATAGAGTCTGCCTCCATCCTGTGTGATGTCCACCCGGCTAAGACTGCCCGGCTGTTCCTGGACACACAGAGAAAAACCCCCCAGACATTTTTGTGCCATCATTTTTTAATTAATATAGATATCAGCTTACGTCACGTCTGTTTTAAGATTAATGAGATATAGATAGATGTTTATTCAGAACATAATGCACTGTTCATGTGTTGCTATTGCATTTGTAAAGCGCTCAGACTCTGTGTTCATTAATTGGGGCTGAGTGCTATAATATAAGTGTCATATCGTCATTGGTAAGCTGTTAAAATGTACTAAGCCTGAAAAGCAACATTTTACAGGAGAGAGAGAAAAACCGTTTAATTCTATAATCAACAATTGTATCTTATCTCTTTTTACTTTTTTCAACATTTAAAATTTGAATTTATTTGAAATATTTTTTGAGTACATGCAACAGATACCACAGATTAAGAACTGCAATAAAGAATTTTCAAAATTTGGGGCTTAGTACATTTTAACAGTGTGCTGATGATATATTATTATGCTCATCATTACTTACTATTTCGATGAGAGAGGCCACCGGCACTTCTCGGATGGGTCCGTGCATCTGTACCAGGGCCTCGATGGAGGAGCCAAACGAGCTGATGAGATAGTTGCCGCTCACAGTAATCTAAACTTGGGTCAAGGACATGGACTAATACAAACACAAACACATGAAATAGTGAATTCCACAAAGAGAAATTTGCTGCTGCATGGTAAATGCATACACACACATGCGCTCCTCAACACACACCAAAGAATGTCTACCTGTCTAAGACAACCACTTTCCCCTCAAATGGGTGGTTGTCTTGAACAATTTTGACTGTATGACAAAATGGCATGGAAGGGGATAAGGCAGGATTATTCAATCCTTGAAGGAAAATTTGACACTGAAGCTACAACACAGGGAATAAAACGTTAAACTTACATGAACATTCAACATCAACAATTTAAAAAGCTGCTCATTTTGTTCGACCTATTAAACACAAAAGCCAAAGCATAACTGAATCAATTCAAACATCAGCTAAAGTCATGTCTGTTTTAAGATTAATGAGACATATTTAGATTTTTAGTCAGAACACAAATATTCTGTTTATATGTTGCTACTGTATTTGTAAAGCGTTCAGAGCCTGCGTTTTCTAATCGGGATTGAGAGCCTAAGGAATGTCATATACTATGATGATTATGTGAATGGGAAGGGGTACAAAAAAATAACTGAAAGTCATCCAGTGAACCAAGTTAAACACACAATTTGTTATATAATTGGGTGAAAGGGCCTTTTCCATCTGTGCCCCAAACTTTGGAACAATTGGATTTAGATGTTAAAATGTCTCTTTCAATTGATCAATTTAAATCAAAGTTGAAGACACTGTTTTTCAGGAAAGTATATTTATAATGCTGGAACTCTATATCTGAAATATCTGTCAGCTTTTAAAAAAAAAAATCTATGCATCTCATAGTGGTACTGAGCTTTAGAGCTTTTGTGGTGTGTGTGTGTGAGTGTGTGTGTGTGTGTGTGTGTGTGTGTGTGTGTTGGGTTTTTTTTTGTAAGCGCCACCGAGCACTTTTTGTGGATTCTGGAGCTATAAATTCATTTATTATTATTATCATAATTATCATTACCATCATCATCATGGTTATCATCATTACCATCATGAAAGTTGTGAACATGATCAGTTGTAGAAGCATCAGCATCATTAATGAAAAGATAGCATAAACAACAGCAGCAGCTCCCGCAACAGCAGTGAATACCAGAAAGGTCTTCACATCTCCTACATTATCTACTTCTAACATTGTCAAGATTTACTCATGGCAACAAACCTTGCTGTATCTTTTGTTCTGACTCATATATGAGAAAGAAAATTTTGAGTGCTTTAACTGACAATGATGTACACTTCATTAATTTTTAAAAACTCAATGATGACATGTGGTACCGTAAAAAAAAAAAGGGGGGGGGGTGGGGGGGGGGGGGAGATGGACAAAATAAATAAATGAACTAAAAAACAAACAAAATAAGAACAACTCAACAAGCAAGGATACAAAAGAGTCCTTTCCCCCCGTGAGGTGCAGCACCAAGATGTCCTCCAGGTTCTCCTCCCCACAGTTGAGTCGCGCCGCAGAGTTCTTCTCCACATACACCTCCACCTGGACCTCACAGCACGCGCCTGGGGAAATGATAGAATAACTTTAAAACCTCTTTGAATGCAGTTTAGATAAATTAGGAGATTGGACCTCACAGCATCCATCTTGGGAAAAGATCACAAAACTTTTGTGTCTATAGAAACAGTTTAGATATTCAGGAGATTGTACCCCACAGAATACTCCTGGGCAATTGATCGCAAATTTTATAACCCCCTCCCCCAGTCAACACATCTTACATCATTTAAGAAGTGGGTTGCTTTGTGTCTGCCCTTTATGCAAAATGAAGGCTGTGTGGGATATAATATTGGAGAGTAGAAAGATGGAAATATTTAATAAGTTTTTATCAAGTATCTCCATCTTCTCCTGGGACGATGTATCCCCCTCAGCCCAAGTTGGCTGCCACAGGCAGGGTCCAAGCAGCCTGTCTCCAAAATGACCTAAATTGTATGGACGGGGACTAAAACATCTACAAATGTGGGACATGCTGCCAAAATGAGTTACAGCTCACAATCCATAAATGGAGATATCGGCAGAAAATTAACAAAGGAGTAAATTTGTAGATTTTCAACTGAAGCCATTTTTTGCAAGTTTAATATATCTTATTAATTTAAACTAATAAATTTTAAAAACTCAAGAATATCTACTCAAAATATCTTTTTCCACAGGGTTAAATATGAGAAGTAACTCATTTTGGCAGCACATCCCACATATGTGTGGCCTCACAGTAAAATCAGGCTGTATGCCCAAAAATTGGCAAGGACCTGATTCTACCACATCATGACACATTCTTCCCCTTGCAAGAGAACTCACCTGCAAGGATGATAGATTTGTGGGGCGTGGCTTTGAGCCAGGGGCGGCAGTACGACTGGTCGTCCAGTTTGTTGATGAATTCAAACTCAACTGGCACCTAGTGGGTAAACACAAATAAACTCTAAGTTTCAGTTTAAGTAGGAGAATTATGGTGCAACACAACTAGGTCATATAAGTGCTGAAGACTGTAGGTATTACTAAAGAGCTTTAGTTTTAGTAAGAATTCCACGGCTCTTGCAACACAATTAGGTCAAACGAGAGTTAATTATTATAGGTGTTACTACAGAGTAACATGCAAAGAAAAGAAGGAGTAGAACCTAGAAAAAAACTGATTCTGTCAACAAACAACAGAGACTGTTCCTTGACAGTTGAAAAAGAGAACCTTCCACCCACAAGAAAACGTGAGTCATAAACCAACACTCATACAAACTGGTCAAATTACCTCTATTGTATGCTTCTTTGGTTGCCAAGAATGTTACGGAGTGTTCTATGGTCTGCTGGGGTAATAATACAGATTGTAAAAGGCATAGAGCTTGCTGTTGAGTCTGGATGATATGCACTATATAAATCGATTGCTTTGTGTAAGACTCCACTCATCTTTATGCCAGTTTGAAAAGTCATGTATGATGTAGTTTTACACTGAGCAGACAAAATGCTATTTACTATTCCTTATCTACCAGCTCCATGTTGTTCCGTACCTGTCCAATGTTGGCGATGGTCACAACCTGAGTCTGAGGCTCGATGAACTTCACATTCTCAAACACCAGCTGGAGAAGAACAAGCAGGAAATATAACACAGGTTTTATTTTTAGTGCAAGTTTTATGGCACTTGCAACGCAATTAGGTTATGAGAGTTTTTGTTTTGTTTTTGTAAAGTGTTTTAAAGTGCTCGCAACTGTATAAGGTCATATGAGCGCACGGGACACACCTAATATTTTCAATTGGTAGGAAATTTTGAATTTTGCCCGGGTGGCGGCCGAAGCCTACTCTTATAGATTTTAGACCACCAAGGGATCTTTAACGTGCGTAACTTGCACACGGGCCCTCCGAGATTTTTCGCCCTTGTCCGAGAAGGCTAGGTGTAGATCTTTCCTACCAGAAGATCAGGGGTGTGGCTGAAAGACAGCAGTAAGAAGAAGCGAAGGCGTAGCAGTAGAAAGAATCAGAAGCCCAGAAGAAGGGGCAAAGGAGGTGAGGGGGTGGGGGCAGAAAGAGGAGATGAAAGCGGACGACAGAAAATTGCTAGAGGGCAGGAAATGAGGTGAAAGGAGACAAATTTAGAGAAGAAAATTTTTCGGTCGCTACCCGGATTCGAACCCAGGACTTTTTGAATGAGAGGCCAACACCTTAACCTCTAGGCCACGAGAGCCCCCGTGGTCATGTGAGTACCAAAGACTTGAGGTGTTACTATTAGAGAGTAACATACAAAGAAAAGGAGAGATATAAATGATAGAATGTTTGATAGGAAAGAAGGAGCAATCCATATCGGAGCATCCTCCAACTACCAACAAAAATAACATAAAACAAAATTTGGAATCATGTTCCACATCATCTTTAAACCATCTTCATAGATATAACACAGCATAAAAGAGTGAAAACTTAGGAACTTTTAAAACGGTTTCCAAAGAAAAACCAGAAAGAAAATTTGCAGCCCACGCAATTACCAGTTGCCCTATATTTTACCTCAAGTGCTTTTCCAGGAGTGACTTAGTAAAATAGTTCTGTTTATAAAACAGAGGGAGGGACCTAAAGAAACAGAGCCTGGGAAATTGACCCAGAATACTTGAGCAGGTAGCAAATCAGTTATGATGAGATGCAAAACACAAGTAAATGTGACTGACCTCCGTCTTGTCCAGCTTGATCTGTGGCAGGTAGTCGTTCTCCAGTCTGTCTAGTTTTTTCATGATGTCCTCGTAAACTCTCTTGTAGCGCTTCTGGTCGATCACACGCACCTGTGAGAAACAAACCCATTAAAACTCACCCCAACATTAAACATGGAACTAACAAACTTGTGATTCCTTTCTAGCTGAGAAAAAAAAAAACACACTCAAAACAAAACAAAGTAAACAACCCCCCCCCCCCATACGGAATCAACAAACAAACCACCCACTATCTCCCATACCTCTACCCCACCCCCTAAAAACCTAACAAAACAAACCCCAAAACAAGACACAAAAACATAAAAAACAAAACAAAAGTAAAGGCAAAAGAAAATACCCCCCCCCTCAAACCCCACAAACAAACAAACACCTCCAAAGAACAACAAACAAACAAACAGGCAAAAAAACAAAAGTAGATTCTAGATAGATAGGTTGATGGAAAGATAGATAGATGGATAGATAGATAGATGGATAGATAGATAGATAGATAGATAGATAGATAGATAGATAGATAGATAGATAGATAGAT